>NC_045165.1:25794609-25804609 GCF_900700415.2 Clupea harengus
TTGCACAGCAGACAAGATGCATGATAAGGTGTTTGCTTACATCGCCCAGAGTCAGAGCAACCAGACCCTGGAATGTCACGCGTACCTCTGCACCAAGAGGAAAGTGGTGTGTACGGCGACTCCTCATCTGCCTACACACACACACACACACACACACACACACACACACACACACACACACACACACACACACACACACACACACACACACACACACAAACACAAACACACATATAGAGTGCCACTCCCTCTGCTCTTCCTTCCCCTGAGCTAATTCTGCCCAGTCTTTTTTAAGGCTATACTTCCCCTACCCTCTGACACATATACACACACCCTGGACAGCTTCTTATTCTTGCTGACACCCCCCCCCCCCCCCCCCCCCCCCAACCCCTGCAGCCCTCATGTGTCCACGCACACACACACAAACATAGTTCTCCATGTGTAGATACTGTGACACTCCCAGTTCCTTCCTCATATTTCCCTCTTAACTCCCATTCAGGGGCAGCATTTTGCATTGTGAATTTACAAACATTCTCTCTCTCCCTCTCTCTCTCCCTCTCTCTCTCTCTCTCAGGCGCAGGCAGTAACGCTCACGGTGGCTCAGGCCTTCAAAGTGGCGTTTGAGTTCTGGCAGGCTGCCAAAGAAGGTACGCCCCGTTGCCCCCGATGACAGCAGTTATGACTGACACCTCCATATATTTTGTATTCTCTCTTGAGCCTCCTGTTTGTGTTGGCTTCCTGTTCTCTCGAGCTAACAAGCTTTTCAGTCTCTCACTTCTCTCTTTCTCTCCCTCTCTCTTTTCTCTCTCTCTCTCTTTCTCTCTCATACCTATAAGTATATTTGCACCTGACTTTGTTACAGTTTCTAGTGTTGAGACCCATATACAGCTTCCGTTTGTGTGGTGCTGTTAACCAGTTGAGGAGGCAGCTGTGACTGACACACTTCTGTGTGTGGGGATGTGTGTTTGTGTGTGTGTGTGAGGGCATGAGCGAAACAGCCCACACACACAGAAACAGGCTTTGGCTCAGCTGTGTTGTCGATGACAGACGGGCATTGTTTGGACAGGTCCTTGATTGACAGCCCTGTGGGGACTGTGAGTTGAGGGAGGGTAGGTGGGAGGTGAGTTTCGATGTGAATCAGTGTGCTTCAGTGGTCAGATAGTATCCAGTCTGCACACAGTACTACACACTCGGAGGTGTGTGTGTGTGTGTGTGTGTGTGTGTGTGTGTGTGTGTGTGTGTGTGTGTGTGTGTGTGTGTGTGAACTCACTCTGCTTGTTGAAGGTGGGTTTGAGTGATCAGGGCTACAGTGTGCACATTGTCTCGTTTTTGTTCCAATTGTGCATTCTCACACGCCCCGCTGCTTCAGTGTGCCATTATCACATGTGAGCGAGAAGCGAGAGCGAGACACAGATATGCAAACAACACAAGGCATTCAGCTGTGTAGTTCCTTCACATGTCTACTGCTTTCTACAAGACGCATGAGTAATGCACCTACTCAAACACATCATTGGAGATGAAGCTCTCGGGTCACACACACACACACGCATATACACACACACACACACACACACCCACATTTATGTCTGTAACAGGGTTATCATAAACTAAGACGAAACTGGTGGTTTTGAGACATTTTCGTAAACTGAAATGATAACTAAACGAAACTAATGTTGATAGCTAAAAAATAATCTTAAAGTTGACCTTCAAAGTTCCCATCGATGGGAATACACGTCCATGGGGAAGGATGTAGGATGGTGAGTGACGAATGTAGCGTTTTTGATAACCTGGGTGTTGGTCAGGGTTTTTCTGTTAACTATACTGGTAGGGTTATTGGATACTGTGTTCTTTGCCCCGGCTGTCTTTCCTGTCTCTCTCTCTCTCTCTCTCTCTCTCTCTCTCTCTCTCTCGTGTATATACAATCTTGTCTGAGCAAATAAGGAGTATTTCCTGTTTCCTCCCAGTAGCCAGTCATTTTACTGACCTTCACTGAGTTTGTTAGGGGTTTTTAGTTAACTTTACTGGTAGTGTTATATTGGTTACTCGTATTTAGTCGTGTTCTTGCCTTTCATGTGTATTAAAGGTGCAGTCTGCAATTCTAGTCCCATACACTTTTTTTCAGCAACTTTTTTTTACAGTTTACAAACTGTAATAACCTTAGTATGTAAATCGGAGCCTGACACACATGTACTGAGCTGCATGTATGTTTTGCTCTATGTACTGAAGCCGAGAGAGAAGGAGAAAAAGATGGCGGGAGGGAGGGAGAGAGAGAGGAAATGGAAGCCTCTGGAAGCCCACCAGAGTGTTTTAGCTCTAAAAGCAGGGAAGGCTGAAATACCTGACGGGCCTCTCCCAGCTTTATTGTGTGCATCAGTGGAGTGAGTCTGCACAGCACAGTGGACAGCAAAGCCTTAAAGCTGCACTTCTCTTTCCCTTGAAGATGGAGAGACCAGAGAAAATAATAGGCCAAAAAAAAAGTGGCACAGCAAAAAGACAGACCAAGATTGGAGGGTGAGAGTTTAAGAAGTGGGATGGTGTGAAAGACATAGAAAAATGGTGTGCGTGTGAGGCAGGTGTGTGTGTGAGGGGGGCAGGTGTGGGTGTGTGGGGCCGGTGTGTGTGTCTGTGTGTGGGGCAGGTGTGTGTGTGGGGCGGGGGGGGGGGGGGGGGGGGGCAGGTGGGGTGTGTGTGTGTGTGTGTGTGTGTGCTAGCACATGCACAGCCTGCACTCAGAAATCTGGGAGGGCAGACTGATTGAACTGCCTGGTGTGATCGAGCTCAGGAAACACTGTTTACTGTTACACTGTTTGCTACTCCTGCCCACTCTCCACCTTCTAACCCCCTGCATCCACACACACACACACACACACACACACACACACACACCTCCACCCTCTCTGTCCGGTTTAAAACACCCTTTCATCCGTTAGCATCAGAGGTGCTTTGATGCTCCGCTAAATGAGATGCGTCTCCTGCTCTGAGCAGATGAACGCCGCTGCGAGAAGCGCTCTGTTGTGCCGTGCTCCGGTCCTGCTCCGCAAACGAGGGCCAGTGCAGATGAGCTACCTTCAGACGTCTCCTCCACTTTCATCATCACCCTCTCCACTCGTCTCTCATCTCTCCGCTCCATACTTCTCTTCGCCTCGCTGCTTCTGCCTCATTCTGTTTGTTGTCTGTGCGCTCTGCCGCTTTCTTTTACCTCCCCTTCCTCTCACTCCTCTGCTTTCTTTTGCCCCTGCTGTCTTTCCTGCTCTCTCTCTCTCTCTCTCTCTCTCTCTCGTGTATATACAATCTTGTCCGAGCGAATAAGGAGAGGGAGTATTTCCTGTTTCCTTCCAGTAGCCAGTCTTTTTACTGACTGGGTCAAAGCGTGTGTGTGTGTGTGTGTGTGACCACTGGACATCCGCACACTCACACACTGTCATGGGAAGTGTTCATATCAGCTCAACCCCCCCTCACACGTGTGGCTTTGCTTCATCCACCCAATGCTCTAGGGTCTAGTAGCTCACAGTGGAAAAGCTTTTAAGGTCTGTAACTCGTGCTCCAAAACACAAGCTCCATTGCCCCAAATTCCTATCATCCTTCTCCTTATCACTACCACATGTTTGGGCACTAACAAACTCGATCGGAATCTCTTTGATGCTCTTTTAGTAATAATTAATGAATCTATATGACCCCTTGTGGATGGGTGTAAAGCTACAGACTAATTGACAAGGGCTGTGATGCTACACAAAAGTAGCTTAATCTCTGATCTCATGTCTCTGATGATCAGAGCTCGTGCATATTTGAGTGTGTGTGTGTGTGTGTGTGTGTGTGTGTGTGTGTGTGTGTGTGTGTGTGAAGTAGGGAATTGGGTTGGCCTGTTTATATGCAACAAGTACAAGGGAATGGGATCTCTATGGGGGCAAAAGTGGGATGGATGGATGTGTGTGTCTGTAGGTGGAGGAGAGAGAGAGGGTTTGTGGGATGGATGTGTGTGTCTGTAGGTGGAGGAGAGAGAGAGGGTTTGTGGGATGGATGTGTGTGTCTGTAGGTGGAGGAGAGAGAGAGGGTTTGTGGGATGGATGTGTGTGTCTGTAGGTGGAGGAGAGAGAGAGGGTTTGTGGGATGGATGTGTGTGTCTGTAGGTGGAGGAGAGAGAGAGGGTTTGTGGGATGGATGTGTGTGTCTGTAGGAGGAGGAGAGAGAGAGAGGGTTTGTGGGATGGATGTGTGTGTCTGTAGGAGGAGGAGAGAGAGAGAGGGTTTGTGGGAAGGATGTGTGTGTCTGTAGGTGGAGGAGAGAGAGAGGGTTTGTGGGATGGATGTGTGTGTCTGTAGGAGGAGGAGAGAGAGAGGGTTTGTGGGATGGATGTGTGTGTCTGTAGGAGGAGGAGAGAGAGAGGGTTTGTGGGATGGATGTGTGTGTCTGTAGGTGGAGGAGAGAGAGAGGGTTTGTGGGATGGATGTGTGTGTCTGTAGGTGGAGGAGAGAGAGAGGGTTTGTGATGCTTCAGCATGTTGGCCCGGCCTGCTCATGTCCTTGGGGAGAGCAGACAGGCATGGATCAGCTTTAATGTCTCGCCTCAGTAATGGAAGCATTACATTCTGCTTTTGGAGCCATAATTAAGGATACTATAAGACCTGTGTGTGTGTGTGTGTGTGTGTGTGTGTGTGTGTGTGTGTGTGTGTGTGTGTGCTTCTGATCTTGGGTACACCTTAAGCAATTTATGTGTACAGGTTGATTGCGGTTGAAATAGCCTACTGACTCCAACAGCTCTCTCCCGTCCTTCCTCCCTTATCTCTTGCCATGCCTTCTCTCCTATTTTATACACATATGTCTCTCTCTCACTTCACTTCCCTTCTCTCTCTCTATCCCTCCATCCACAGACAAAGAGAAGAGGGTGAAGTCAGGCTCTGATGGGGAAGGAGCTGGCAGCTCCCAGTCCGAGAGCTCAGCCAGCCTCAGCAGCTTAAAGAGAGGAGGTGAGTCCCACTGGATCACTATGGATCTCTCCCACTGTATCACTATAGATTTCTCCCCTTGTCTCCCCCTCTCTCCTCTCCTCTCCTCTCCCCTCCCCCTCTCTCCTCTCCTCTCCTCTCCTCTCCTCTCCTCTCCCCTCCTCTCCCCCTCTCTCCTCTCCTCTCCAGTCCTCTCCTCTCCTCTCCTCTCCTCTTCTCTTCTCTTCTCTTCTCTTCTCTTCTCTTCTCTTCTCTCCTCTCCTCTCCTCCCCTCTCATCTGTCCCTCTTCTGCCACCCTCTCTCAAGATCCACCCTTGTCCTTTGTGTTCATGTCGGATTTGATATTTGTGTGTCCACGCTCATACTTCTGTCTACCCCTTTGACTGTGAAGCTGTGTGTGTGTGTGGTGTGTGTGTGTGTGTGTGTGTGTGTGGTGTGTGTGTGTGTGTGTGTGTGTGTGTCTGTGTGGTGTGTGTGTGTGTGTGTGTGTGTGTGTGTGTGTGTGTGTGTGTGTGTGTGTGTGTGTGTGTGTGTGTGTGTGTGTGTGTGTGTGTGTGTACTGTGTACATATCTTTAATGCACTCTGAAGTCTGTCAACAGAGCTAAGCATCCTCACACAGGGTAGCGGTTCCTAACCTTATCAGTCAGTGGATGGGGTTGTAGGTCTGTAGGTGTGTCAGGGGGAGGGCTTTTCCCATGTGCACACGTCTCAAGTGTCTGAATAATGCGCTTGCTGAGGCAATTACAAGCCTCCAACTCTGAAGTGGTGTGTTTGAGAGCTCCCATGCCTGCTAGGAAGGTATATCCATCCATATCCATCTCGTGTGACTCTGGAGACCACTTGAGTCATGAGTGCAATTTTGTGGTTATATGAGATGACTAAAGGCTATTGCAGAAGCCTATGTTTAGCAGAACCTTCATCTACCCCTTTCCGGTATGTTTGTGGCAGGAAGGATTCCTGTAAGTCTTACATGACCCAGTGTTTACAGGGATTTGGGCAGTGTGTGTGTGTGTGTGTGTGTGTGCTGGTCCATCTGCAAGCCGATTACCCCTCTTTCTGTTGGAATAACATTTTAACTGATTTCCTGTGTACTTATCTCTTTTATTTTATTCATTTATTTTACCCCCTCTCATGTTTATAACTTAATTTGTTTGTGTTTTCCAGCGTTCTGCTTTGGAGGGATGCAATGAAATGATCCCAGTGTAGCCTTGCGTGTCTCTGTGTGTGTGTGTGTGTGTCTCTCTCTCTGTGTGTGTGTGTGTGTGTGTGTGTGTGTGTGTGTGTGTGTGTCTGTGTCTGTGTGTGTGTGTGTGTGTGTGTGTGTGTCTGTGTCTGTATTGGCCTCAGTGGTCATCAAGCTGGATGGATTAAAGCTAGGGTAGGTGATTCTGGAGAAACCAGCAAGAGTTGGATAGATTTTGAAAGTATTTATCTGAAGAAAAAAAACCTGTAGTGGGTGCTTTTTATTGAACTTCCAAGCTTGGCTTCTGAAGCCTTTCGTCCTTATCTCCTTTTGCTGGCCACAGACCTCTGTGGTTTACCCTTGTTTTATCTCGGGCTCAGTCTAAATATTTCTTCATCCGTCGTCTTCTGTTTACTTGTCTTTGTTGTGTAAGCTGTTGTTGGCAAAGGACGAATGGGCAGTTTTTTCAGTGCTTGTGTTGGTTTGTCTGCCATTGCGTTTGCTGACGCCCCTCACTGAAGATACTGAGCTGGACTGAGTGCCCTCAGCATTTGCACAACCAGTGATGGACACTCCTCCTGGCTCTGATCAGTGGTTCTGATTCGGTCCCGCTGGATTCTTGCAAATGGCATCAGGCCTGACAGTCAAAGTCCTTTTTATACGGGTTACCTACTGCAGCTTTAAACAGGTTGTGTGTGTGTGTGTGTGTGTGTGTGTTTTTATATATATATATATATATGTGTGTGTGTGTGATTTTTTTTTTTTTTTCCCCTTTTCAACCATCTCTTACCTTTCCTCTCTCTCCTCCCTCTAAGTGGTTCCCTTCTCTCTTGCTCCTTCTTTCCTCTTCTCTCCTCTGGTGTTCAAGTTGACTGCGGGCTTCAGGTTTCTCGCTTGGAGGCCTCTGGCTACTCAGCTGGATACATGACATGCAATACTGGAGGTCCTCAGGGACTAGCCTGCTGTCTGTCATCGGAGACAGGAAGTGTGTGTGTGTGTGTGTGTGTGTGTGTGTGTGTGTGTGTGTGTGTGTGTGTGTGTGTGTGTGTGTGTTTGTGTGTCTTAGAGAGACTTTCTTCTAAGGAATGAGGAATACTGTGTGCCAGAACTTCCTGTCAGAAAGATAATGTCTGGAATACGATCCCATCAGGCTGTGCCTACTGCTTAGGCACACGCGCGCGCCCAGATCCTCAAGCAGCCATGTCAGTGGGCCAGGCTGCCTGCGTTCCTGTGGAGCAACAGATTGGATGACTAATCACCTGCTGATAATTGCGCTGCTGGTGAAAGAGGAGCTGCGGTAAATGTCAGTCAGATGAACACAGAGAGAGAGAGAGAGAGAGAGAGAGAGAGACACACAGAAGGAAACAGAAGGAGAGAGGGAGCGAGAGAGGAGATGCCAAGTGCAGGGGGAAGTTGCTGAGGGCACAGGATGGATGGATGGATGGATGGATGGCAGGAGTTGGGAGAGAAGCCAAAGACTAAAGGCCTGAGATCTGCAAATCAGACTAATTCTTTGAGATGCCCTTCAGTACCCTTCCAAACAAGATGGTTTTTTTTTTTTTTTTTTTTTAACAATGCCAGTTATGTACTACATGAAATCGGAAAATGCTATTCTGGTTCTCTGTGTGTCTTCAGAACCCCTTCTTGGGTATACTAAGTATAGTATAACTAGCTATTTGTGGTTTCTGAAACTCTCCGTACTGTTTTAGGAGGTGTGCAGAAGACGAGTTCAGTTTGTCTGTTTCCTGAGAAGCAGAGTGGAAGATTGATTGAGTATGTGAGAACAGGGGGTATGTTTGATCCAAAAAGAGGAAGATGAATTGAGTGTGTGAGAACAGGGGGTATGTTTGATCCAAAAAGAAGAAGACTGATTGTGTGTGGTCTCTTGCCTCATAAATGAATGACAGACAACAGATGGCCAGCAGAATGACACACATTAGAGAAGTGCACATTATTGATTGTACTCATCAAGATTAGTGCGTGTGTGTGTGTGCGTGTGTGTGTGTGTGTGTGTGTGTGTGTGTGTGTGTGCGCGTGTGTGTCTGCGCGTGTGTGTCTGCGCGCGTGTGTGTGTGTGTGTGTGTGTGTGTGTGTGTGTGTGTGTGTGCGCGCGTGTGTGTGTGTGTTATCTCTGAAGGCAGTAATGACAACGGATGTTTATTCAACATGCCCGGCATTTCAGTCTTCATATCCGCTCTCCTGGCTCTAGTGAAGTAGATGGACATCCTTGGCCTCATTGGCCTCATTCACACAAGAACCTTTAAACAACAAAATCACCAGCAGAGCTACACGGGCTGAATCCTCTGAGTTCACAGTGGGTGTTAATGGAGAATGGAGCTACTGTGAGGCCCATGCTCCCTCAGGCTGTGTGTGAAGCTGTGCTTCTGTGTGTCTGTCCATAGAGGTGGCCATGCTCCCTCAGGCTGTGTGTGAAGCTGTGCTTCTCTGTGTCTGTCCATAGAGGTGGCCATGCTCCCTCAGACTGTGTGTGAAGCTGTGCTTCTGTGTGTCTGTCCATAGAGGTGGCCACAGGGACCCTACTGGACCTGGGGGAGGGAGCCAAAGAGGCCATGGCGCACTCCGGCCCAGAGGGAGCACGCACTCGCAACTCACACACCTCGGAGAACAACAACACAGTATGGGTAAGCAACCACACTACAGTATGCACACACACACACACACACACACACACACACACACCCCTGCCTGCCACTAAGAATGCCTTCGTAGTATGTATGAGTAGGCTTTCATGCAAAAACGACACAGTAAGTGTGTGAGTAATTGCATGCTCACATTTTATATACTTTATTTGATTACAAGTCAGGTTTCAACAAATTTAAGCAGTTCACCAATCCAGTATAGGTATTACAGTTCAAGGGTAGAGGAAACTTAGTCTCTTCAAAATAAATGCTTTCTATAATTGCTGATGTTGAGCAGTACCTTGCCAACTGTTTGGCCTTTGTTTTATGTAGCCACCCAATGCAAAGTCTGCGTGCCACCAGCCTGTGAACGTGACCTAAGCTGCCAAAAAAACGAGCACAATCAACTGACATTTCTGCTCTCAATGGCAGTAATCTGTGAATTATTATATTTTTTGCACAGTATGATTCTTCCAAAAACCGATCGAAGACACATGAAATTTCAAACATTTGTCTGGTCTGGTGCGTTTGCGATTCCAGAGAAGGTGTCTGCACAACATTGAACCCAGTCAGAACAGAGTAGTGTGCTTGTGCATCTGCTCATCCTCTGGGCGTGGGGTCTGTGTTACAGCACACACACACACACACACACACACACACACACACACACTTTGTGTTTAAATGTTGGTGTGTGAGCCAAAGGTCTGTCAGGACAGGCACTAGATTTGCATTAATTGCCAGATAAGCATCAGTGGTGGGCCTGAAACCTGGCTAGCCGCGGCAGGCTGCTCTTACTGCGTGGAATGAAACGCCACGGGGGGTTTAAACCAGTGCATAAAATCTGATTATCTTTACGTTCAAATCCGCATGCCCTTACCCCTCACTCTATAGGCAACCTCAGGACTGTGTGCATGGGTGCTTATGTACCGTACGTGCATGATAATTAAACAATTTAGCTGCAGTCCGCTAGCTGAATGCATCAGTTACGCTTCATGTCTATGTTGTTCTCATTTTGATATCGGCTGTTCATCAGGGTTCAGGTTAGGTATATTTTCCTGAAGGGAATGCCACTGCACAGATTATATATTAAAGTCACAGTGCACATACATGCCAGTACACAGATTATATATTAAAGTCACAGTGCACATACATGCCAGTACACAGATGATATATTAAAGTCACAGTGCACATACATGCCAGTACACAGATGATATATTAAAGTCACAGTGCACAT
>NC_045165.1:25809609-25827109 GCF_900700415.2 Clupea harengus
GCAACTCCCTAATTTCTCCTCTCTGCTTGCGCTCCTGTAGCCGCAGTCTGGATAGCTTTGAATCTTCCACAGGTAACGACCCTTCACCTGAAAGAGCACATCACCATCTCCCAGAAGTAGTGTCCTCTTCCCGCTCCCGCCAGTCTTGTAGATCCCACCATAAACTCACGTTTTAGCTCAAAATCCATCTTCTTCATCTACTGTTGTGTGCTCTCATTGGCTTGTAAATCATGTAGAGTAGTGTTGTTGTCCAGTCTCCAGACCCATCTTTCCTCAATCTGTCCTTCCAGTCATGGCTGTGAACCCTGGTCAAACTGCTGTTTCCAGCCTGGGATTAAATGGAAACTAGTCCTGAACTGAATAAACTGGAAAATCAACCTTCCACTTCAGCTCTTGACTTAATCCCAGGAAAAGTTCTGGAAAGCAGTTTAGGACTTTCCCCTCCAACCCGCCTCCTTTCCCTGGCCCCTCTGTCTTCCTTCTCACTGATCTGGATCATATCTCATAACTCCGTGAGGTAGACTCACCTGTTGATCATACTTCATAACTCCGTGAGGTAGACTCACCTGTTGTCCTGCTCTGAGGTTCACACATTGTTTTCACGCATGCAGTCCCGCCGGAGCGCTGGTCATGGAGGAGCCAAGATAGGAGGCATGAGAGGAACAGCTGTGAGTTCACTGGCTGACAACCAGAGTTCTCGCTCAACTCTGCCCCCCCCCCCATACGCATACACATCGACAGCACCTTCATCCCATGGTGTTTTGCCACCAGGCCTTGTGGCTAAATAATGTCATCTTTTCTTCTTTCCCTCCTCTTTCGTATCATGCCATCAGCCATTTCCACTCCACTGTTGCCTCATCATTGAGCGAGTGAGCCAAAGAGACGAAGGCTAATTTATTGATATGACTGTGTGTGAGTGTCATTAGTAGGAACTGTGTGAGTTGGTGTGTCATCTTGTTTTTGTCCGTATCAATTGTCATCATACACCCTGTTTGTTACTATCTACTTTTTAGATAGTTAGCTGTTACTAGATTAGTTGCATACTCCCATAATCCATCTGAAGATAAAATGCTGGAGTCAATTCAGTAATGTCAGTCAATATCATACTGTGCAGTCCCCTCAGTGTAAACATAACATAACAAAACCTTTGTTTCCCCTCTAGACTCGCTGAGTCTCGCACTAACCCCCAGGTCTTGGACATTGGGGTGAGCCCTCAGGACCTCCAGGCAGAGGAGTGCCTGTCGCCTAGCCACACGGAGCAGGCCGACGGAGAGGATGCTTTTGGCTTCTGACGTCTTGGACAAAAGGGAGATGACTGAGGGGGAAGTACAGAGGAGGGGCTCGCTGCTGCTGGACCACAGAGAAGATATTCTGCCTTGCGCCATCTAGAGGCTCTGGCTGGAAGCGCCTCAACCTATAGGGCGTCACCTGAACCTCTGTCCACCTCCAGAACTTGAACCAAAGCAAAGCAATACAACTGATGTTTGTTTTATCCCCCCATTACTTTTCAAATGTTGCCCCAGCTTTTGTTACATACACCAAGTTACTTTTCCTTTTTATTTTTGGATTTGTTTTTATTTGAATCCAATGATTTTATGTTTGTATGTCCTATGTTACTGTATTTGTGTAAACAATTTATATACATATAAAGATATGGCTTAAAATGTATTATAATTTATCAGTTATGCTGAGTGATTGGTTGAGGTGGTTTTGAGAGATTCAAGTAGTGGCTGCTACTCTGAAAATGCAGGTCCTTCCAGATGTGGAGACTGACGATGATTGTGTGTGTGTGTGTGTGTGTGTGTGTGTGTGTGTGTGTGTGTGTGTGTGTGTGTGTGTGTGTGTGTGTGTGTGTGTGTGTGTGTGTGTGTGTGTGTGTGTGTGTGTGTGTGTGTGTGTGTGTGTGTGTGTGTGCTTGCGCGCTTGTCGGTTGGGTTGAGGGTTTGCATTCACACAGCATTTTGCATTTGTAGACTCTAGGGTGGCCTCGTAGTAGCCGTCACAAATGCCAAAAGATAAATGAGATATTTTGATCTACTCTTAAAACAAACTAACCTACCAAGGAAACAAGGCTACATTCTGTAAAACTGTTTAAACACACCTATGGTCAGTGCCAGGTATGGCTTGCTGCAGCATTAAACAAATATAAAACATAAAATACAAGAAAACTATGGCTATAGTTTATACTGTAGAAGATAACCTTATTTTTTCTACAATGAATATTTTTGCACTCCCTTCTTTACCCCACAGTCTCTTTTTATATAGAGTTAACTTAATTCATTGTAGTTTCCCTCGAGCTCATCCCTCTCTCACTCTTTGACTATTTAACCAGTCAGAAATGATTTATTTCTCACTTTGCTTACAGACAACAAAGGCATTGTTTATCATCAATACCAAGCAAGTGGGAAATTGGACGAGATTGTATCTTCCGAAGATGAATTGATTAGTTCATGTGGAAAGCATTGACCTCGTGTTGGGACTTGTGGAGGGACTATTGCCTGTAAGCTACCTGACTTGCACAGTTGTCACAGTCCAAACACGTGAAGCTAATTGGCTCTCTTCTCCCTTAATTTCTTGTTATCGCGTTTGCAGCGTTGAGGAAAGAGGTTTACATTCAGATACAAGATTTCAGTGTTAGTCTTAACATTTTTGTTACATTTTTGGTATTCATTTAAAATATCTTACATTTTTGACAATAACATGTTATGCCCTCTGAATTTAATAAACTGTGATATCAAATCTAATGTAGGCCTATTTCATTTTTGCGATGTTATGTTAATTGTTGAAAAGAAACAGTGATCAAGGCCATTCATTTGGAGTGATGTCTGTAATGTATAATTCGTCTAAGTAATGAAGGGCTATAGGCAGAATGGAACAATGGACAAGGGAAGAAATGGTCTACAATAAGGTTCATTTCCTCCAGGGTGCTGGAAATGCAGTAGGCCTCAGTTTATTCAATGTTTTATTTGGGGGGGGGGGGGGGCAAATCTGGCAAAGTGTGGAATGAAGAAAACTTGCAGGAAGGTGCATTTGAAAAATCTAAGTGTGCAGGTTTAAGGTTCCATCTGTGTCATGTTCTGACGACGGCAACATGACCGCTGCTATCGCTTTGTGACAGTGCAGAGCCGACCTACATTATTTACCTCAACACGTGCCACACCAGACACACTAATCATTAGTGACTAATGCCACACTGTGTTGCTAGGTCATACATCTATATTAAAGTAGCCAATCAGGTATGGACACACAGGTTCTTTCAAACACAAACTAAACACTAATGCAAGCTGATAGGCTACTAGACGCCTTCTCACCCCCATGCTTGGTTTGTCCAACAGCAAGGGCGTGGCCAGGTAACGGCATAACCACGCCACATATTTGAAAAGTGAGGTAAAATTTCTAGACATTCAAAGTTGGTTGTGAGTGCATTAGTGGTAAGTAATGTGCAACCCTAATTCATTGTTGGAAAAACACGGCGTTTTCAAGGTTACTTATTTTAAACGTAAAGATTTTTTTATGTTAAAGTTATGTCATGATAAAGTTAACTTTAGTACATATCCAATGAAGCCTGCTAGATGGCTAGCTAGCCAGCAAGGTTGGCAAGCAAGCATGTCTTGCAGCATTAGCTTCTTAGCTCAGTTGTCTGTTAAATTCAGTCTCTTTGAAAATGTCCTTTGTGGGTTTTTTTTCTGTATAGATAGTATAATGTGCACATTCATTCACTCAACCCTTATATACTTCCTGTGAAAAACGACCGCTTATAAGTTATGTATGGAACACTAGTATTGAAGTGTTACAGCCAGCTTTAGAGGAGACATGTTTGTGTAAGGTGCATGGATTACGTTACGGTAAAAAATGGCATGGATGCTTGAGGCATAGATTTCACATGAAGAACGGTCTATATCCTCAAAAGCCACTGATTCTTGTATGTTGAGTGAGGTTATGTGCCAGTAGAATTCAAGATCCACCATCAAATTACGATTCAGTATTGGAAATGTAATTTTACATGTGGAAATTGTTTACATGATTTTGTTGTACACTAGAGGAGGATAAGAATAAGGTGATACATTTACTTTTACCACGATTTCCTCATCTCGACACACGGACAAGGGAGGCCCTGCTCTAGGACCACTTATTGATCAAGAGCATGTTTGATGAGTTAAAACACTAAAAGATGGGCGACAAAAAAATTCTGATCCTAGTGGTCCAGTGGTTCATTACGATTAACATTACTCTTGGCTGATTATGCCAAGAATAACCAGTAGCTTAAAGCAACGTGACATACAAATCTGTGTGAGGTAGCAGTTTGATGAGGAAGAAACTAAGTTCTGTCCTAGTCAGCATCCCCTCCTCAGTGGCTGGGTAAGACTTGGCTGTTTCTTTTGTTGCAGTCACCAGACATGAGCAGACGGGGATCCCTGGAGCTGAGCCTAGAGTCTGAGAATGTCATCCCCAAAGATGACTTTTGTCCTGCCCTCGGCAGCGCAGAGATCGCGCGCCTCAGCCCCATACACTTTAGTGAGGAGCAGGTGGAGAGTTGTCATGATGAAGGGTACATCAGTAAATCTTTCACCCAGGATTTACCCCTCACCCCTATCATATCCACACCCCTGAGGGGCCCAAGACCGGTCTTGGGCCCGTTGGCTGACTTTGACTCAGGGCTGTCAGTCAGCCGGTACATTCAGGACGACAGCCTCTGGGAGAGCACTTTTCTGCAGGTGCAGGTATGGGGTCCACTTATGTGTGTGTGTTTGTACACTGTGAGGCAGCCCTATGAAAGATGCAGGTCTTGTCTGTGTGCCAAAAATAGTAACATTTTACCTCAGCCTTGGGCTTCCCTTCCGGGAATATTCAAAGTTGGAAACTTTCCATGGGAATTAACGGGAAAGATTGGGAACTTGGGAAATTTGGGGGTAATTTATACTAACTGAATTTCTAATACAAATAAAAAAAATGACATTTTTGACTTAATCCATTTGTGAGTAGAACTTTAATGGATTAAAGATTAAACAACAAAAACATGAATGTTAAATAAAATAAATGTATTCCCTATGCCCCCCCACCCCCCATCCCAAAAAAAGTCCCATTCTAAATGTAAAATGAAAGCATTTAATAAAGCTTTTAATTTGCAGTAATTACTTCTATAAGTCGCCCAACTCACACTTTTTTGATGGACCCCAAAAGCCGCGAGTAATCGAGGTGAATGGGGCCAAAAAAATTGTCAAAATTTCCAAAATTCACGATCTTAACTTCCCATGGAAAGTTTCTGGAAATTTACCGCAAATGTTCCGCCCCTTTGCAACCCTACACCTCGTCACCTGGGGGACATAATCGTGAGCCTTTGTATCTCTTTGTGTACATTAAGAAACTCAAAGAAATCAAGGACTTGGCTACGTTGTAGACATGGTCTCACATAACTCCCATACATCTACATACACTGTAAAAACTGTCCTCGGCTTGGCTGTCTTCTGTTGCCAGGTCAAATCCAAGGTGGTGATCCCAGAGTCTGGTGGTGTGAGGGCTCCATCTCCAGCTGCACCTACTGCCTCTCACACCTTCAGAGCAGGCCGCAGATTGACCCCTCCAGCAAGCAAAAGGTGCAGAGAGGAAAAATTTAAACTCAAATGATGAGTTCAGATAAGCTTCATGGCGCTGTGCCAACTGTGTGTGTGTGTGACCCCCCTTCAGGCCACGGGTGTTTGACAGGCCGGAGGAGTGGCAGCAACAAAAGGATATATATGTTGAGTCTGTCAGCCGACATATGAAGGAGAACACCAAGGGAGGTGTGTGTGGTGGCTGTGGAAAAGTCTGTCTGATTTTGAGACAGATGGCTGTACTGCTTCTGTTGTGATTACAAAACCTTTGCAGAAACTTCCTGAATTGCAAACACATAGAGTAACCCCATGATTGGTTGGCAGGTGTGATCACTGAACTGCTGGACCTAATGAACACTGTTGCAAGTGAGCAACACCCATGGCAGCACCCGTCTGACCTCACAGTCAGGTAAGCCTTTTTCTTCAGATTACATGAGTTTACTGATATAGTACTAGTGTGATTAAGTCTAAATGTCGCTTGCAAATTATATTAGTTGAAATGTGTTTATGTATATTTTACACTTGAAGTTGAAGTGTCACTGAATGCCGCTATCTTAATCTGAGTAAGTTTAGTTCTGAAAAAATTCTAAAGTTGTGTATAAAACATGAAAGAGAGGTAGCTCGAATAAAAGAAAAAATGTATCTAATTCTTAAGCATTCCATTGTCATCTTATTCAACCATTTTAGTGCAAGTAGTGTAATGCATAAGGTTTCTGAAGAGGTAGGGGAAAGCCAAATGTGCCTATTGAACAGTACATATTTTACAATTTTAAAAAGAGTTGCAAAACTGGAAAATCTGTCATGCATGTATATACTGTATATAGCCTGTAGTAATACAACATTTTAACAAGGGAAAAAAACTGTTTAATTAAAGAAGCCCTTAAAGTGGCCAAAAAATACAGCACATCCATACTGTACACTGCATACTTGAAGTTAAGAAGAAATTGCTTCAGGGGCCACCCAGGATGAGGGGACGGGGCGCATTCGGCCTGGAGGCCGTAGTTTGGGGACTCCTGTTGGTACATGCACCATTAGACTGTTTAGCAAAGCCTACAACATCAGTGAGTGAGAATATCTACAAAAGAACACGTTGTATGACTACCCACGTAAAAACATGGCTGGGGGAAAGGCTCAATCGCCTTGTTGTCTGCAAGGATTTCACCTACAAGGCTGTAGAGCTGTCGGGCTTTCCTTGCTCCTCATGTGTGTTGGTTTTTCACTTCATCCCAGGAACTACCAGCCAGGAAACCATGGAAAGAGTCTTTATTCTTTAGACGAATGGATGAGAAAGAATGGAGGGGGCTATCAACGCTTTTCTGATTCTTGAGAATTATGTTTTGTGTATATATTTGTTGTATATATTGTTCTGTTTTGCACTTTTTTTTGTCTTTATTGTGTTTTGCTGTGTTGGGCACCTATTGTGTGTATTGTGTTTTTGATCTTCTTCTAAAAAAATATATTAACGATATTCAACCATGAATAGGTTCAGAGTCTTTTTGTTCTATCATTTTTCATGTTTTGCTTTTGAAAATCATATGGAAGGTCGGACAGACCCATGTTGGGGAAGCTGACATGAGCTAGGCTACCAGTTCATGGTTCACTGACGGGCCCATAGACCGGGCAGCATTCATGCATATATTGCCCAAAACAGTCAGGACCTCATGCAGCCTAATCACCAGTTCATAAATATAACAAGTCATAACAGGCTCACTTGCTACTCTTTAATGCATGAGTGAACACCATACATTTTTCAGATTAAACATCTGATGTGACCAAACGAATAATTTGTCGTTTGCCACTGCCACCCATTAATTTGCAGCAATTGATGAATGATAGTAACATACAGTATATCTAAGTTGCAGTAGGCACTGTTCAGAATATATTCATAACACGTTCTGTCTAGGTTGCCCTTTACAGTTCAGCAGTTTTCTTACGGAACTTGCCAGTGCCACCCAGAGGTGACAGGAGAGGAAGCAGTGTGTCAAAATGTATAGCTGCAACAAAATCTTGCTTTATATAGATTTGTTGTCTAATGCTTAAAATCAGAGACATTCATATTTTGTGCCCCACCTATATATATTATAACTATATTCTTATAACCTAGAACCAGTGAGCACCACAAAGTATTTGGGATTCTGAATCTATTTAAAATATTTATGTGGTGTTTTAAAGATGCATTTTCAGCTTTGTGCAAAATGGGACTGCTTGCATAAAAGCCTGCAGAAATGTACTATGTCGACCCTAATTATATTTGAGTTATCATCTATCTCATAAACCACTATGACCCAGTTATATATATATATATATATAAATCATTTGACGTATAAAGCTGTTGGTCATGCACCTGCATTTCCATCAGTCACCTAAGAGTAGGCCTCAATATTGTACCTCCAGTGTGAATGTTTTGTTTATTATTAGTAGACTTAGTAGTAAACACGTCTGCAACCTTTAGGTGACAATCTTACACTGAGCTACACCAACACCATATACCATATCAGAAAAAAAGGAAACTACTTATTATAAACACCTCTGGGGGGAGGGCTCTCCTGCATTCTACCTGCATACTAGTCGCTTTTCGGCTAAATTCGCCGTTTTCCAACGAAATATGTCATTTACGTGAATCGTGTAGATCCGAATAATTTTTATTTGGGGGCAGTGAGAGTTGCCACAATTTGCCACTGACTGGACTTTCAGAAACAACAGGATAGCTATCTTCACACAAAAAAAATCATCTTTGGTGGAACGCGAGTCATTTGGCCAATCACAATCAAGATAAACGACAGCATCGTCTTCTTTCCCATGGATGAAGGCAACTTTTTCGGTCTACGTCAGAACTAGAGCTACTTCGATAGACACGAGCGTTAGTTTTGAAGTAAGTCTCTTATCTGCCAACGATGTAATATGCTTTGTAACTTACCGTTACTATAATATTCTGTGTACCTTAAACTTGATTTGGCAAAAATAATCTTACTTTAGCAACGTTACGTGTGTCGTGATCCGTCACCTTTTCCAACATGTTTAACGTTATAATGGAAAGCTTGTTATGCTCGCATGTCAGCTAACATCAGTGAATTGTGTTTAAATAACGTTAGCCTACAATGTCACTCAGTTCAATGCGAATCATTTTGGGAAGGCTATCTCCACTGCATCCGTATTGTTATTTGATATTAATGTATGTCATTGTCCTAAGATATGAGATAAATGAAAACGAACACATGGTGCTAATCAAACAAGACACACCGGTGTCGGGTTTAATGAGTAGTAGGCTAATGTCAGGATACATGGGAGTAGGCTACATTAACAGGATACATTGTACATGTGTGTTTAGTCAATTTAGAGTTGACTGTAGATTTCATTCATTGCAATTAGGCTACACTCTTAACAGCTTTACAATCGCAATGGAAGTTTGTGAATATTAAGCCATACAGTCACAGGGTTATAATAAAAGGCAGGGTATTTGCAAAAAATGTACTGATGAAAATCTAATAATGTTTTCGTTGTCCAGGCGATGGTTCTCGCTACTCTTGCCGAACATTCACTTCCTTTTACCTTTGCACCAGTGATGGTGAACCAGGCCCAAGCGCTGGCCGAAGACAAAGTTGAGAGTGGGCTGAAGCTGTCACGCACATCAGCAGTTTACAAAATGGTGCATGGATTGGGATGAAATGTTAATAAATGTGTCTTTTTTTTTTAATCTGAAGCAAATGTTTTCTTTTCCCTTTATTTTCTTCTTGGAGTACACCAGAATGCTTAATTTACATGTTGAAATCCCAATTTTGCCCTCAGACCCCCCTACAGGGGTTTTGGTTTGTCACCTTTTTCAGCCCTTCTGAGTGCAGTGATTCTATTATCCCTTCTGACTGGTTTCTCGAGGGCAAGTCTGACCTTCAGATTGATGGGTCATCAAGTGTGCAAGGCAAACACTGTGTGTGCAAGCAGCAGTTTTCTTGCTGGATGAGTGAGATGAACATCAACCCAGTTGTTCTCTAATTGGGGGATCAGGGTGGCAGCACACACGAATAGTACAGGTCTGCATGTGTCGGTTGCAAGTGACCACACAAGATACCGTCACTTTACTTAAGAGACACAATAAGTGAAGGTCATTTTAATTGAGAGATTGTGAGTAGGACGCTGACTCTTTATTTCTGTCTCCCTGTCTGTTTTTCTCTGTTACCTGAGTAATTTTGCTGACTGGGGAACAGAAATGTGGCAGTTAATGGTGTCGCCAGTTCTTTTTTTTAGCCACCAGAGGGCAGTCTTGTGGTAGCTATAGCTGTTGTTAAGATTGTTGCACTGTACTGTGCCATATGTTTAGCGATCCATACACATATGCAGCCATTTGTTGAGTTTAGGTAAGATTTCTTACATCTTAAATGTTAGTCAGGTGTTTCCTTTCATCATAGCTAGAGGGAACCAAAAGAGAACAGGTCATCATTGCCAGATGTTACTTGACACTTGTCTTTATTTTTTGTAATAAGGAGCAAGCTTTATAAATTGCATCAGATGGATAAATATATAACCATAAGCAAAAAAAAACAAACAAATGGATATTATACATCAAAGACTCATGGGCAGACCTTCTGCTTCATAAACAGTCATATTACCTACAGTACATAAGATACCTCAGTGCTCTCCTCTACTTGACATAAATACTCCAGTAACCACGGTGTCTGCAAGCCTTCTAATTACTCACAATAAAACCAAGTCCCAATAGATGCCATTACATGACAATTTTGCTATTTCCTTTCAACACTGTTTTAAACTCTGTGGCCTTTCCTTCCCTAAGTTTATTCCTTGTGCTAAAGAAGAAAAGATGAGGACATTTAGAAGGTCAGTGGTGGCATACATGAGTTTCACACCAGTGTTAACCTCAGTCCAATTATCCCCGCTGTTGGCTGAAACAACCTAAATACATCTCAACAGATCCAAGCACGTCAGTACAAGATCACATAACAGAACCAGGAACAGCTCTCGTAAGTGGCTTGTCGGCAAGGAAAACATTACCAGCATTTGCATTTATAAAACAAATGGGGTTCTGTCTATTTCCCCCAAAAAGTCCAGAAGTGTAAAGAACTCTGTGTTTAGCCACTCTGTACGTACTCCTAACGGATAGTCTACAGGTCGGTGTAGACAAAGCTCAGTCCTGAATCATTCTTCACTTCTCTTTTTTTTTTTTTTTTTCTTTTTTTTTTTTAACAAAAGCATTTTTTTTTTTTTTGCTAGACAGAAGCCCTTCCTTGTAGGAAGCCATTTATGAGCCATCAATAATTATTTGAGCTACTCACAATAAACATTGTGTAGAATATATTGTTAACAAACCTCAAACTACAATCACAACCAAATTATGGGGGGCAATGAATTGCACACATTCAATTTTACCACCAAACTTCTTCCTGTTTCAAGTGGTCTGCATTCTGGGACTTCTGGGTACACTACAGCCTGCCCTGATAATTATTGCTAACGTGATATTTTGGAGCCCTTTAAAAGAGACAAGGTCAGTTTCCCTTTGATCCAAACACATGAGATGTTTGATTGATTAGATGATAGCAGTATTTCTAAAATGAGTTTATCTATATTTATTATACATTCTTTGTTCGTGCTGTGTTGGCAAATCAAAATTACCTTTAAAGGTTCCTTTCTGGCAAACATTATTTGACATTTCAGAGATGTCTGTAAAATTTGGAAATGTGTCCTCTACACGTGTGTGATGTGTCTCTTTTAAAGTCAGAAGAGAGAGGTTTTCCAAGTACCCACAAACTTCAAAGGATCAGTCAAAGAAAGAAAATAAACAAGAAATGTGACAATTAAGCATGAATCACACAAATATCAATACAGTATAATGTTGCTATGAATAAAGTAATGTACATCAAAGGTGTATTAATTATGATTAGTGTAATTTTATCCTGAAACAAAAGTTGAGCATTTACTAATTAAAGCTCAGAGGTCCCTATTATTATGAATGCAAACCAAAGGCAAAAAACACCTGATCAGTCAGATAATGAGCGGCCATGAGAGTTTTCACAGAGGCATGCTTTGATCCATCCTGGATCGTCAGCAGGTAGCGAATGTCAACCATTCCAAATTTAGCCTCCTGTTCTTCGGGGAATGGTCGTCTATCCTCTGAGGCGGGCGGGAGAGAGAACGAGAGAGCGATTGGCCACAGATGGCTCCCTAAAGCCATACCAATCAGTGAAACTGGTGCAGATGCTCCAGCACTCCCGGCTCTCCTCCAGATGCTTGGCCGATTTCCTCTAGATCTGTACTAGAACTATTTCTCTCTTTTTTATCAATTTATCAACCTGAAAACTAGTAATACACGGGGACTAGGGAGC
This sequence comes from Clupea harengus, assembly GCF_900700415.2. Taxonomy (NCBI): domain Eukaryota; kingdom Metazoa; phylum Chordata; class Actinopteri; order Clupeiformes; family Clupeidae; genus Clupea; species Clupea harengus. The sequence goes on from NC_045165.1 coordinate 25,821,533, forward strand.
ACCTAAATTATAACACACAACCAGTGTTGCTCACTGACAAACAACAGGAAATGAATAAATGCCAAATCAGAGCGGAAGGGATCCGAAGACGCAAACATGTCAGATAGCTGCTGTTGACTTGAAAAATGCTGGTTTGCGGCTTTATGTTTGGAAGATAAAGTGTGTTTGACACATGCTCTGTTTTCAAAGATGCGGTGCATGAGAGAGAGAAACCTGCACTGAAGCAGTTAAGATGCACAGCGGTAAGAATTTTTTTTTTTTTTTTTTTTTTTTTTTAAACAGAAGAACCAAAAAAAAAATCAGGGCTTAGAGGAGAGAAAAGAGAGAGAGGGAGAAGAAAGGACCGACAGTCTGCCGCTCCCACATCGTCTTCTCTCCTCACCCCTCGGCCCAAGAGAGGCTGAGTATGCGTCGATAAGGAGCCAAGAAAGAAGCGTCTCTGCCGCTGGTTATCTCCAGCTCTGCGGACATGTTCATCACAAATGAGGCCTTATCTCCTCGCCTCGGCAGCAGCAGAGAGGGGGTCCCTGGAGGTCTGCCCCACCCACCATTGTCTCCCCGCCACCGCTGGCCCGCTGCGGCCAGTCCCTGAGGAGCTGTCCTTGGCTCATGTCCAAACCCTGGGCAGAGCCAGCTCCCAGAACGCCTGGCACATCAGGACCAGCGTCTGGGTGGGGAGGAGAGCCATACGGTCTGAGTTTAGGAGACTCCTTTGAAGTCCTTTGGTGGATGGATGGGGCACGTCACACCTCAATGATGTGCACAGATGGCGTCCTGTTGTGGTTGTTGTTGAAGTTGTTGTTTTCGGGGAACTGGGGTGGGGAGGAAGAGCACAGACATCCATGAACGTGCGGAGAGACACAGGGGTCGTCTCGGCATCACACTGCTTATGTTGCTGTGAAATGTGGATGAGTTTGGCAGCATGAACGGTGGAAGAAAGGGAGAAAGAGTGAAAGATTGGTGAAGGTCAAAGACAAACAGTATGAGACAGAGGACCACAGAGGGTATGAGTCATGGCAATTCAAGGGTTGTTCAGCATTTATATTGAAAACATAAATAAAGAAACAATAGAAGCATGTATCTAACCAATACCACATTGGAGACAATGGAATTTCAACATTTACCTTAGAACTGCTTTTGGCTTGGAAGGGTTTTAGTGCAGATTTGCTGATTTTATACAGCCAAATTAAAAATAAAATCTTAATGTCTGGTTGAAGGTTTTAAAAAACAAAATGTAAACCATTCATTTGACAATGTGGTGGTGTTTACTATATGATAGGATGTCTCTTTTCCTGATTGGACTATTCCCCCGGGTCATTTGCATACAGTAAAGGAGGAACCAGATCATGGATCTGGCGATGTCATGAGGTGGGGGTGTTTTGCATGAGCCGTTGGGAAGCAGAGTAGGGCGTGGCGTGAGGCTAAGTGAAGTCAATAGTCAGGACAAGTCACCTGCCCAGTGTCATCAGGGTGGCCTTGGAGGGTAGAAGGAGGGGGCGGGGTTATACCTTACTGCGCAACAGCCCCCCCGAGGGGTGCTCAGGGGTACTACACTCTGACGAGGTCTTGGCTTTGTCTTTGTTGTTGCTGGGCTCGTTGTCTTTGATTATATCATACTGACGGCAAAAGAGAGCGATCACACCTGAACGCAGGGAAAAGTCAAGAGATATTTGTCAATATTCCGTACTCTGTTTGTTTCTGTGGCTGTGGTCAACATTTATGTATAAAGAAAGTAGATCAAAGAGATTATTTTAAAATACTTCAAAAACATCAGAAGCCCTACATCAACATTTAATGCATTTCTGTGTTTTCACCCCAGTTTGTTTACAAAATGAAAACAATGCACAGTGCAAGCCTTTGGTTGAGATCAGTGTTCTGCATACTCCATCCCTTACCTGCCCACATAATTAGAACAACCACGATGATGATGATCTCCCCCGCCCTCATCGGCGGGACTTGTCCCACCTCCTCCATGGTGACCTCGTCTGTGGGCGGAGAAGTAGACATCACTGCTCACGGTGAAATGAAAATGGAAGCTTCTGAACTGAGTGAACTTTGATTATAAAATGAGATCATCAGCCTTTGACACTTCATTTGGGAGGCTGATTTCTCAATTCCTTTCCCAAGCCCCGTGTGGTTGGCCCCTTTCACTTCAATCAGCACAGCGTGGTCTGAAGTCTGCTTTTTAAGATTCCGCATGGGTTGGAGGCCAGGGACACAACTCGTGCACAGCCTCAACAATTAATCCAACTCAAGTTGTCAGTGCTTTACATGGGGGAAACGGCAAACACCCCAATTAGCCCATGTGTGCTTGCTGTCGGAGAGGAGAGCGTGTGCTATGAATGCTGAAGTGGTTAGGCCGAGCTGCTGGACAGGATCGGTCCACCATAGGTTTGCCGAGAGAGACAGGGAGGCAGTCATGGAGTGTGAATCAATTGAACTGGGAGTGCTCAAAGAAAGTCCACGACTATCATTAATATCATCAAAGCCGTAGAGCAGCTTCTCTGAATGTAAGCATGGGTTTCATGGACCACTGCGCAGTTCAATTATTGAAGTGTTGGTGAGCAGTTATAGTGTGCATGGTAGAACTGGGAAATGTAATGAAACTGAAGGTGGCCAGTGGTAGATTAACAAATACAATTTTTTTTTAGTGTAAAATGACTGTTCTCTTGTCAAACACATTTCCTCACTGTTATTAGTCTTGCTGTCATTAATTCAATCTAAAAGGATTTTTATTGGGTAGGTTTGCTGCCAAATTCCAGGCTGTTTTGAGTTTTTCTCATCAGGGATGAAGTATCTTTATCACACACCAGCAACAATATTTCAACAGCCTCTACCCCAAAGAGACGAAACCTCATCTAGATTTCAAAACTTTTGATCTAATTGGACATCTTTATGCTGTTTGTCAGACTGGTGTTTCCTTTTATTTTTGTCCTTTGGTATCTTTGTGTGTGTACGTGTGTGTGTTTGGTTGTATTTCTTGTGATGCCTTTGTGACTGTCTGCCTGCCTGCACATTCTTGTGTGTATGTATCTCACAGGCGTTGACGAGAACCAAGAGCAGCTGTCAGCAGTGCTGTGTTAAGCCCCTTCTGTGTCTGTGTGTGTGTGCTTGTGTGTTCAGGTATGCCTTGCTCTCAGGCCCTTCATTTCCTCATCATTTCCACATCTTTCTCTTTTATCTGTTCTCTCCGTCTCTCTGTCTGATGATGCTTCGCCCCGCTCTTCCCATCTGCCTCTCCTTCTCTTTGATCTCAGAGGAAACTTGTTTAGAGGAGGCACGGCAAGAACACAAAGGAAGACAGGGAAAGAGAGAGGAATTGACAAGAGTTCTCCAGTTGTCATGACATCCACCTAAACTAGGCATAGACAGCAGCTAGAGCAACAGATAATTGTGCTTGGGTGAAAATGTTGCATCACAACAGCGATCACTGTTGTTTGCTCTCAGGGCGCTCAGTTGAGGCTATTCTAAGTAATGTGGACCGAAAAAGAAAGGCTGTTTAAGGGCAGACATCAATAATATATCACACTTTACCCTTAGTAAGTAAGTAGTGTTAAATTACATAACGGCTAATGGCACATGCTAATATGCTGTCATGTAAGTGACCAATACTGATGACATGACACTTTTACATCATTTCACATTTACTGTCGATTAATGATCGTCTATAGTATCAGAGATAACAACTTTATGACTGTGCTGTCACACCCTAATTTATTTACAGAATGGGTCAACTGAATTTCGTTTTTTTCAGGCACACTGATCTCATTGGATGTCATTACTTGAGCTGGTGCCTAACAATCATCACATTGATAAAAAAGTAATTATAGTAAAGGATATCACTGTACTTGTAGGGGAAAACTAAACAAGGCATTGCACCACAAGGCATTCAGCTGGATATGTGCACATATTGTGTGTGTTCTTTGCTGGTGTTGTAATGAGTGCAGGCTCTATACTTGACAGGGACAGACCTTGAGTGTGTGAGTCACCACCCTGAGCTGTAAATGCTTCATGTGAGTGTCCTCGTCGTCTATACTCAAATAGTGAGGTGACGTGTGTGAAATGACTGTTACCTTGTTACCTCAAAATGGAGCACACACTAGAGTGAAGCATTTAGAATACTGTGGTATTTGCGTCATCACATTGAAATGACAAGCCACCACTCACACTCTGTTGTTCAGAAAACATCTGTTTCTGCGCACTGGTATATGCATGCTTGTATGTGAATGAGTGCGATTATGGTACTCTCTTGGTTGTTTTCAGTGGTGTGTGACAGTGTAAGTTTCATGCCAACTTATATATGCATTTGTCAAGGTCTTTATGTGTTACCTAAGGATGTGTGTGTGTTTGTGTGTGTGTGAGTGTCTGTGTGTGTGTGTGTACCTTCACTATTGGCCGTCTCAGCTGCTGTGGGAGTGCGGAACAGTAGTGGCAGGCTGGGGGGACTGGGCCCGTTTGTACCAATGGACTGCACATGCACTATGTAGTCGGTCCCCTGGTCCAAATCCCATAATGCACAGCTTTGTGTGGTCGTGTTCACTTCCTGGATGAAGCGCAGCATGCGCACATCCTTCTTCTGCACCAGGAGAGGACAGAGAGGACAGAGAGCTCGAGGTCACATGTATGGAGCATACACACGTGCACTCACACTCCCCCTATGGAACACACTGACTGACACCGTCATGCTTCAGCTCCCACAAGTGCACACACACACACACACACATACACATACAGTACATGCATACCTGAGCAGACTACTTCTAGAATAATCCTTCTCAGAGGTTCAAAAAACAATGTTGCTCTTACCACTTTAGTTTTTCACTGAGTGTTGTTATGCTTTACTTGAAGTGGTTTCTGGGAATTTCCAATACCTGGTTTCTTGTATGCATGCGTATGTGTACCTATGTGTATGTGTATATGTGTCTCATTGTGTTGGAATGTATGTCCGTGGATGCACATGCATATTCCTGAGTCATCCTTGTGCAGGATTCAAGCACCCTGCAGGGCAGTGGGAGAGTGTGTGCACCTCAGCATGGTCTGCAGGGCAGAGCCAGACTCTGTGCGTCTCACTGACAGACGTGGGGACGTGAAGTCGATGAGGGCACACAGATTTACACTGTCAGGCTTTCCCCCACTCTGTGCAGGCGGGAGTAATATCCCTCTACCGCTTTAAACAGCTGTCATCACACAGCGGTTGCCTCGGTGATGGGTACTCCAATGGGGCCGCCACTCATAGACACCCCTGGCCCCCCCCACCCCCACAACGTCTTGGGAAACAATTGCCGTGGCGACTGGGACAGGAGCGACGGCAGGCTAACGTGCACTGACAGCAGCTAATTCATCTCCCACCACACAAACACATTAACACACGCACACACACACATATACACAAACACATTAACTCATGCACACACACATACACACAAACACATTAACACACGCACACACACATATACACAAACACATTAACACACACACACATATACACAAACATATTCCCTTTTTTCTAGCTGGCTCTTTCTGGATGTTCTCACACCTGCTTGACTTCACTTCTTTCTGTTATCAATTCTTCTCTTG
>NC_045165.1:25832109-25834609 GCF_900700415.2 Clupea harengus
CCCTAGACACATGTCCTGTAAACACATGAAATACAGGCACTGAGCTAGGTAATTCATGAGACATCCTGCTTCGGTCTCTCTCTCCCTCTCTCTCTCTCTCTCTCTCTCTCTGAGCGAGTGGACGTGACCTGAGCTGTAAGTAGGGTAATACAAAGAACAGGGCCTCCTGTCATATACTACTCCGTCCTGTAATTACCTAATAGCTACAAAGTATATTACATTACCTGGGATGATACACCTTGTTGTGTGTTATTACGAGGCTTAGCGTACCACAGTGCATACGAATAAAACACCATACTGCGCTCTATGACCAAAGCACTATGAATAGAGATATGGAGGTAGTTTTATATTTACGTTTGGGAGACACCTCTCAGTTGGACCTCGCTCACACACTTGGAGATGACTCACCTTCTCCCAAAGTATTTTTGAGAGAAAGGGACGCCCTGCCCCCTGGATCCACGCCTGTGGATGGGAGTGTTTGATCGGTGCCGATTCTGTGAGGCCCTGCTCCCCTGTCGGACAGCTTACCGCTGAGTGATCCACTGCAAGCGGGGATGTGTCTCCCCTCCGCCCCCCTCCCTCCTTCAGCCCTCCACCTGTCCATCAGTATTGGAGGAGTGCTATTTCCAGGGCTCTCCACCGATGACTCACTCCGCATCCCTGACCTCTGCTGGCAGGAGCCCAGGCAAGGCGAGCCGAGCCGAGCTGCATCCCAATCGGCGTCCTTCAGAGTGGGCCGCTCAGCGCCAGCACTCTCCCCGCACGTGGGCTCACCGCCAGCACAGAGCCTCTGTTCTCTGCAGGCAGGGCACCCGTCCACAGCTCTGGCCACAGTCATTTGAGCTACTGTAAGAAGCCCACCGCGGAGGACAAGGAAGTGCTTACCTGAGAGTTGTATACATTTTCTTATTAGGAGATCTTTATCTGATTATTTGACAGATGAAATTGCCTGGCCTACTTTGCCTCAAATCCGTGTCCGCAGACTGCTTAAACTTAGTCTGAGATAATGCTCCTGCGCCCTGCACATATGCACATGCACCTATAGGTTTTCAGACTAGATAACTGGTTTTGGTTATTTGACAGAAGAAAAATGCTCTGGCCTCCTTTCTTTAGATAAATACTCTACATTCTACACACACAAACTCACACGCAGCTATATGTTTCACTCATTTGCTTTTCACACACTGCTGTCTGAGATATACAGATGGCAAAACAGATCATCTACAACATGCTCCATAATGCCTCATACATGTGGCCACACACACACACACACCGAAACACACACACATAACACACACACACACACACACACACACACACACAAAGACATGTGCAGCTGCGATAAACCGGCTATTCTCCTCCTTCTGTGTACGGATGAAATATTTACCCCTCTGAGATTAATCTAACCACCAGAGGCTGCACACCAGCACACATGCGCACGCAACAGAGCTCTCCCCAGTGTAATTAAATGTCAGCAGGCATGGTATGAAAATCGATGCTGTGTAACATTGCATTCCCGAAGAGGATGAGGAAGACAGGCAGGAGCAGGACAGAAGACATGATGTGTACACCTCCTCTTCCTCGCTCAGAGATGTGGGGTGACTCAGGACAGAAGACATGATGTGTACACCTCTCTTCCTCGCTCAGAGATGTGGGGTGACTCAGGACAGAAGGCAGGATGTGTACACCTCTCTTCCTCGCTCAGAGATGTGGGGTGACTCAGGACAGAAGACATGATGTGTACACCTCCTCTTCTTCGCTCAGAGATGTGGGGTGACTCAGGACAGAAGACATGATGTGTACACCTCCTCTTCCTCGCTCAGAGATGTGGGGTGACTCAACGCAAAGGGAAAGATGAAGCCTGCAAATGGCTGTTATATTGAGGTAACCATATCAACATATACGGATAATAGTACTTCTGTTTAGACGAAGACTATGTACAGGGTCGGGTTCTTCTACCAACATACTTAATGCTTTTTTGTGGTACACTATTTCAACTGTGTTGAACAGACTGACATTGCCTTTTGTGTGGGCAGTCAAGGCCCAAATCTTCAGTTCGTTGGTGCTTTTTCACCCTCTCATTGTCTCATTCGCCCGCTTTTCTCTCCGTGGTCACACAGCCATGGTGCTGTGACATCCATGGAGTGGCTGGCTGGCGCTCCACTGCCGCCGAGAGAAAAGGATGAGAGAGTGAGAGAAAGAGAGAGAGAGAGAGAGAGAGAGAGAGAGAGAGAGAGAGAGAGAGAATGGGGAGAGCACTGGAGTGTGACAAGCCTGAACGCTATTTCCTGGCGAGCGTAGCGACTATGTTTCACAGTGCCTCTGGTGCCCAAAGGAGACGCCAATCTCTCTCTCTCTTTCTTTCCCTCTCTCCCTCCCTTTTCTCACACCCTTCTCCCCTTAGCATTTTCTTTCTAAATCTTGAAACAATGTTGCCACCAAAGGTACAGTAGTGGAAACTCACACTCTCTGTCTTTTCTCTCCCTCTGTTTCTCTCTCA
>NC_045165.1:25839609-25859609 GCF_900700415.2 Clupea harengus
CTTCACAGTCGCTGAATGTGAAATCCCATTTAATAGAGCAATCGCCGTGTTCGCCAGTGTGCTGTTCCTTGACATTCACGTCAGTCCGGCTCGCTCCGTATCTCCCTGCTCAAGCGCTGTTAATAGTCTAAGCTCGCTGAGCTGAGGGTTACATTGAGACCGAGGGAGGCGGGGAATTCAGCACCTGGGACAGCGCTAGCTGCGATCGCCACCAGAATGTCTGTCTCCTTCGGTTTCCACATCCGCATGAAATTACACTCAAAAACGTCTAACCTAAAAACCTCTTTGTCTGGTTATAAATAAGACTGTGATTTTTCCATTGACATCTTTTATGTAGGTTTATGCTGAACAATAAAGCAAAGCAGTTGCCCAGGCTCACTCTGCAAATGCCAAAGATCGGGACGGCGCGATTTTCCCAGCAAGCTTTGAATGAAAACGAGCACGCTGTGTAATCCTTGGAGCGAAGATTGTGACCATGGACTCTGTGATCCACGCTTCAACACACAAACGCGAGCAAGTGCAAACGCTCGCACGCTCGCATATCTCCATCTCCTGCGCACACCCGCATGCATGCACTTACGCACACACCATCATGCACTTCAATGTTTTGTTTGTAACAATCAATCAAATCTAATTAAAACATCTTTGATAAAATAGACCTCTTTCCATTGACCAGCACAATCATTGTGCTTCATAATGGCACACTCTTTAGTTTCGATTCTCTTTTCAATATACTTCCAGTGGTAGTCTACAGCCAGAACCTATAATTGTGTTTCATTGAATGCTACGCCGTGTCTTGGAAATTGGGTTTATCACTGCATTCTCAGACATGTATCAATTACATTTATAAATGCATTGTCCTACCCTACACAGAAAAGTCTGAAACTTAGAACAAAATGTTGTCTGACCAGATATATAGGGAACATTAAAATAGCTTGAACCCATATGTGGGAAAATGAGATAATTGTGTTTTTTGCACGCAAGAAAGTGGAGGTAATCTTGTAAACATGGGTAGTTGTAGGCTATATCGACAAAGAAATCTCTTTAATAAAGGTTATTAGACAAAAGCTCGTCAGAGCCAAACTGGTTCCGTTAAGATGCGCTCTCGGGGCATCCACCCTGTGGAACTACAGAACACGATTTAACTAATTGAAATCGGTAATTTATCTAAATCGTTTCAAACTCAACTATTCACTGCTGCTTCAGCTGTCCGTTTTCGGCTACCACAGAGCTATCTATAAATCCGCGCCATCGACATCAGTGTCTTCCCACGCTGTTTTAGACCAGACAATAATAGTAGTTGCCAACTGCTCACGCCTTGTCTCGAGTTGAAACTCTTGACTTCTGGGTCGTTGGTGGAATAGCAGCTCTCGGCAAAATACGAAACAATTTACTTTCGCTGAATTAATATCAATTTGCCGTTTGATAGACAAACAAATGTTTCGGTAAGGCACAATCGAAAACATTTTAAGCATCTCTTACCTGCGCTTTAGACGTCCCTGTGTAGAATGCGTTCCGGGCCGGAGGAGTCTTCGCCAAGAAACAGTTCCGTCATGAGTTTCAGCGTGGAGGGGAAGGGAGGGGTTAAAGCCACTTTGAAGTCGGGGAATAATGACGAGTATCCACTGTGTCCCCATAAAAATATCTCTGTCTCCCTCTCTCTCTCTCGCTGCCTCTCTGTAGACTGCGTGTGTTTGGGTGTGCGGTGTTCATCTGTAGTGTTAGCTGGCCTATGATCCAGAACAATTAAAACTGGATCACTCTGTTCACACTGGCTTCAGTGGACGTCTAAACCTTGAGATTTAATATAAAAATCTGTATTGACCAACTCAGTCACAATATAATTGATTTTACTTGCCATACTTTCAAAAGTTTGTATAGGTTATTTTGTGCACTAAAAGTGTGATTTTATTTATATCCTCCCACAGACTTGGTGTATGCTACCAAGAAACTGCAAACTGTCATGTTAAATATTTCTAAAATCAACTGAACAAATAGGCATAGAAACAACCAAAGCGCGTAAATTGTTTTTGGTTAGAGCGCTTGCTTTTAAGATGATGGGTCGGCATATTAACTGTACACCAAGCAGAAAATTGCTAATATGTCACCAGCACTAATGAGCCTTGTCTTGTCTCCTCTTCGTACTTCAAGTCATCAGTCAAAACAGAGCACGCGCACACTACACATAGTTTCACATCAGAAAAGTGCTGCCTTCTTCAAAGGTAACTCAAATTTGAAGTGAGAGAGTAAGTATTCACCCGCTTCATATTGTCTTTAATAGGTGTACTGCAATCCACAAAGTCCCCAAACTGTAGGCTACAGACTGGAAAAAATTAAGCCTGAGGCTTAGGTCAAATGAACAAACTGAGCTCTGCATAAATATTTGAAACACTAATATTTTCACAGGTGACTCGCTGACTTCCAAACACTTTTTATTATGAAGTCTGAAATCTCATTCCGATAGGGCAGCTAGGGGGTCGGGGGTCCGGAGAGGAGATGAGAGACTCGCAGGGAAACCATTCAGAAACGAGGTCCTGCTGACCCGTGGGATTCTGCAACAGTAGCTAATAGGATTTACTCTGCGATGCGGGTATTGTAGGGAAGGATTGAGCATGATAGGGCGGTTGCCCTACGTGAAGAGAGAGAGAGAGAGAGAGAGAGAGAGAGAGAGAGAGAGAGATTGTGCACAGTAATTTAGAAAAGCCCTTGAATCAACTTATAAACAACGGGTGACATACATAACCTGCTAAAAAGGAATGTCTCCTAAACCATATTGACACATAAGCTATGCCTACTGTAAGCTTATTTAATATCTTAGCAATTTTCGCATACAGTCTTATTGCAGATAAGTGGGCTATGATTATGGCGCAATTCTCTCATCACATGAAAAGTAGCCTACAGAGTGACATTCTGTTAGTGTCATATAGCCTAGGCTAGCTTTGGGATTAGATTTTAGACTCAGCTATATGATTTTTCTACCTTTAGAAGGGTATGTATAAGTACCAAATTAACCATTATAAACTTGCCTTCAACCGTATTTGTAGAAACACCAGTTGGAGAGCGGAGGTTGAGTGATGTCACCCTGGTACCGTGGTTACCAAAAGTGTGGGGCGGGCGTTACAGCAGGGGGGCGCAGCCTGAGGGCGAGAAAACGAAACAAGAACCCTGAAAAAACAACTGCTAGTCACATTAAGTATGGCAGTGCTCTTACAGCAAAGTATCCTGTAACCATTATGACAACTCTAGACATATATATTATGGCCAAGACATTTTAGACGTTTATACTATATGTTAGTAATGGGATATATCCTACAACGGACATGCGCCATACATAGCCAATCATAAAACCGTTTTTGAGCTCTAATCAAATAATTGATAAAATATTGAAGTTTAACTGATTGATGATATTACGTTTCAAATGTGTATCTGTTCAAAATTGGCTAACAATGTTAAAGAAAAGCTATGCAAGAGCCTGCCATCAAAAGTTTGGGAACCATTGCCCTAGCTGTTGAAGCTGACTAAATCGAGGCAACACATTTGGGCTTGTCAACTTGTGCTTCTTCGCCTATGCAGATTTATTGAGAAGATGTCTTCTCGGGGCATTGACTGGTAAACCAATTAGCCCCTTACCTCCCTGAGCACATCGATCTGTTGTAGTAGTTTCCTGTAGGCCAACAACATCTGGCCTCACTTTAGTGAGAGCCAATTGGTAACCAGAAGAATATGGTTTGGGTGCAAGGCACGCGGAACCCCTCCTGATCATGACGAGTAGCTTTTCTTCGCAGGCAACCTGATGTCTAATAATAAGGCGCAGAGGCTTCAGAAGCTCGTCCTACTGTAAGCTTAAGATACTCACTGTCGCGTAGATCTATGCAGCGTTAATGTGCGTTTACATAAACATAACATATACCCCTTCTGAATAACCTAATATAAAATAGAAACCATGCTCTCCTGTCTCCTGCTGTGGTTTAGCCGAATATGTTGTGGACAATTACTTGGTTCTGCCTGGCAGTGGCATAGTTTGTAATGAATTGTAGGTTTATTTCACAGTGGTTCCACAATTGTATTTCCACTTCCAGAATACCATCAAAGGAGATAAAAAAGAAAATGCTTTATTTCCTTCCCACTGGTTTTCCCGCTGGCGCATTGAGGAGCGTTGTCTTGGCGAGGAGGAATGGGTCCTCGCGCACGCCAGCACGCTCGCCTTGCGCCACGCATTTTGTATCTAGTCAGGGATGATTGACTCCCGCCTCGTAATCTCATTATAGCCCTGTGAATTCCAAGTTAATTTTCCGTGAGTGTGTGCCGACATAGGCTTTTCCCTTTCTTTGGAGACGTGGGAAGAATGGGGCTGGAAGGACGGAATCTTCTCAAAGCCTCTATGGGCCAGCTGAGTCAGTAATAGAGTAATGCCGAGCAGATTAGTTGACTTAACTGTTAACAGAACAGTCCTCTGGTTCAGATATAGTTTTTGTGTGTGCTTGTAATGAACAAAATACACTTGGTATGTAAACATAAACATCTGTAGCTTCATGGTGAATTTGGCATTAAATTTAGCAGATTAATGTAAATGTGTTACAGGTTTAATGTTACAGGAAGCTGCCTCGCTGGTCTTGTATTTACCAGTACTCCATGCATAGCCTGCATTTGGTTTGTAGGTGTATATTGTGCACTCATGGCAGTACACATACATGCATTAGTATGTATGCATGTGTGCCTCTCCCATGTCTGCATAATCATGATTGAGTTTGTGTGTGTTTTTTTCCTAATCCTTTGGATGATTTATATGCATGTATGAACAGCAAGGCCAATAGATGAAGCAGTTCCAGAGTCAGCCTCTCTCTCTCTCTCTCTGAGACATCAGAAATCAAAACCTGGACGCTAATAGATTCCACACTGGTCAATGTCGCACCCATTACTTGCCCCCTGCCTTGACCTGTACATCCATACCCCACCAAGGACACATGAACACACGGGCCCTTTCTCTCTGGATCACACGCATTGTGCCAGACCTTTGCTGGTCCAAGCGAGTGTATACGCGTGTGTGTGTGTGAGTTTGAATTTTATTTGACCTTTTTATTTATAAGTATTTACTTTGGGTTAGGCTTGAAGCTTTAGAATGTTTCCATTGCTTGTGTGTAGAAATGTGAGGGTATGTGTGTGTTGTGTGCATACCTTTGCGAGTGTAGTTCATTTTGTGTACATGTTTACTTGTGTTTCAGAACACTGAAGAATGCTGCTTTTCATTATTTGCTTTTTTTTGTTTTTCCACATGTGGCTGAGTGTAGGTATTAAGCCTCCACATCAAGCCAAGTGATGTAACTGGAGACCAGCTCGCTCACATCACTGTTCCATCCCACTGATATTTAACTGGGACAAGGCAGGCTTCGTTTGGCAAAATCATGCTGGCGCGACAGTGATGCATGCCCCCTAAATCCCAAACCTGAGAATCATCGACTCTGGTCTTCGTCCTGGAACACTGTGCCCGTGCTTGAGAAAGACAAAATAAAAATAAAATGCTGTTCGAGCGCCATCAGAGTTATTTTTGTGTTCTTTGCTGAACATCTGCACTGTGCTTTCGTCCTTTCGTCCTTTTCTCTTTGCCTCCTTTTTCTCCCCATCCTTCTGACCCTCTGAAGTGTGGCTCGTGCTCTTGAGTGTTCAGCGGCCGGCTCCTCCGCCCTCTGCATGACTTATGAAAAGCATATAGAACTTTGGGAGGCCCTCGGGTCAACTTGGCCATTCACTGAGGAGGACATGGCATTCTGCCGTATGCAGGGTATGCTGGTTGTATAAGATATAATGGTATGGTATATGAAAATAAATATAATGCTTATCTGTTGTAGGCTGCTTGGCAGAAACTAAAGATATTTTATATACCTATATAAGTGTTCACTCTCTCAGTGTGTATGTGTCCAGTGTGTGTGAAATCTTAGAAAAAAATTATTATTATCCATTTCTGTTTTAAAATTAACAGAGTGAGCGCTAGTGTGGTTTAGATGTTCTCACTTTTGCCCCCTGTTTGCCCAGCAAAGTGGCAACGAGAGACTGAACGGGGCTGTGTGGTTCTGTAGATGCTGCCATCCTCCAGGCTGCAGTGTCATTGAGGTCCCATGTTCTGGAAAACCACCAGCCTGAACAGCTGACATCATCGTTTCTGCCGCCTCATGAATATTCATAACCTGGCACCGCTGGCTGCCATGGAGATGGACGTCGGACTGGATCCAGGAAGTTGACACGACAGGGTAAATTCAGGATGGACCCACAACCTCATCTTACCTGTGAATTGGTGTGGAGTGTTGGCATAGGTAAGACGAGTGACTGAACGATGCCTGGTTCCCCTTTTTTAGGACTTTGGTGCAGAGTTGGTAACATCACTTCCTTCCCTCACTCTTTCTCCACTGCTGCAGAGGTGAGAATGCAGGAGCGCTGAACCCAAACTCGTGCCAGGAGAGGGTGTGTGTGAGTGTGTGTGTGTGTGTGTGTGTGTGTGTGTGTGTGTGTGTGTGTGTGTGTGTGTGTGTGTGTGTGTGTGTGTGTGTGTGTGTGTGTGTGTGTGTGTGTGTGTGAGCATGCAGCTGTACTGCAGTCTATACGTTCTGGCCACTTCTGATGTAAGAGAGGGGAGAGAGATTGAGGCAAAGTCCTTGCTGCTGTCCTTTGAGCTTAATGAGACGTTGTTCAGTGGTTATCAGGTAAAAGCTTGTGTGTGCCTGTGTATTTGTGTGTGTCCTGTGGAAGGTTAGGGTTTTGATGATGAAGCTGTTACCTGAGACCTGTAGTTTGCAGGTGCAGGTTCTTTGTTTTTGTTTATTCATTTTTCTGTGTTGACTTGGGTTGCCCTGGTGCAGGGAAGCAGTCTTAAAACCAGCCAACTCTGAGACAAGGACCCTGACCTTTCCCTGCCCACTGGACCATGGGAGATCTGCAGTATGTAAGCTCACCCAAAGTCAGACATTTTTGCATTCATTGCATTGTATTAATACTTTAAAAGATTTTTCCCTAAACCTTAACCTTAAAGAGAAGGATGTAGTGCTAGTGTAAAAGCACTTAGATACTAATCAAAGCATGAAACAGACCTAGAACATTCCATCTGCATCCGATTTAAAGATGTCACACAGAAGATTGAAGGTGTACTGCACGGCTGCATGTATTTTACAACATCTTGAGATCTATAAGAAACAGTTTTTAAAGGGTGTTAATGAATCACTATCCCTATGAGATGTATGTGTTGCCTGTAATTTCCACTAACAGATCGATAGGCTTTATAGATTTATTGGCGGTCTCTCTTTTGTCAGCGAATGTAATGGTATCAGAGGTCTGTTTACTGTGCACCTGACTGCTGCTCACCCTTTCACTCCCCCCCCCCTCCAAACATCTCGAAAATCCTCATAACAAAGAACTGACAGGACTGCAATTAGAATTGGACTTTGAACTGTTCTCATCAGGCTTTCCGGCTGAGTAACTGTTTGGAGAACTATTGCTTGCGATTAAGAGTTTTTTTCTTTCCTAGGAGAGGTGGTGCATGGGTGGTCAAAACGGCATCACAGTCAATATCCCCTAAAAGGTCTCCAGAGGCTTTTGTATCAACACAGTCACCTGACTTTGTTCTACTCATAGTGACCTGAGCCCATGATTGTGATTGCTGCACTGACTATTGTGTCCCTGGGGAAAGCAATAGCAGATCACATGGAGAGAAATCCAGAATCGATAGAGCAAATTAAAATGCTATGGGGGCCATTCCACTGTGCTGTATTAGTCCCCGGGGATGCCTTATGCCTAGATGGATATTGTTTGTTCATGTGCTTGCTGGAGAGCCGCTTCTGCCACTGAGACGATCCAGCCCTTGTGTGCCTGTAAAGAGGCTGGGAGACTGGGTGGCAGTGAGAGTGTTTACACCTGGAGAGTGCTGAGTGGTGAGTGGGAGGAGAGCATCAGAAGCGTGTGCTCTGAGGGTCATCGATGAGATCATGAACACAGCCCACGTTTGCCAAGGGCCGTAGGAGGAACGGAGGGAGTGCACACCAGCTAGGGGTCACGCCAGCCCTGCTTGTGTGTGTGTGTGTGTGTGTGTGTGTGTGTGTGTGTGTTTGTGCAGCGTTACATGCACGGCTCTATGCATGAACATGAACGGGAGTTCCACACGCAAGGTTGTAATAATCAAAGGACATTTATTAAAGTATAATAGAAAAGTCAGTATAATTGTCAGAAATAAAAGTGTAGTGCAAGCGGGTGTCTAATGGGTGTACATATGTCCAAACAAACATAAACGACGCGTCGAGGAGAGGGAGCCTCCTGCACACTGCGACAAGGCCCTCTTATGGTGGAGCTCATCAAGCCCTCATTTCGCACACCTGCGGGCACCTGTGCAGACTCTGCTACCCAGCTGTGGAAACAGAGAGCACTGATAGCAGGGGGCAGGGCAGACCAGGCTGGGTCGTGACAGCAGTGTGTATCTGTATGGGGGCGGACTAATGAAGAGTGTGTGTGTAAGCGCCCACTCACACGTTTGCGTTGGAATGCGTTGATCCAACGGATGACAGAGGAGGAGTCTGGCGCATGGGGTTGTGTTGATAACGGAGACGTTATAGTGAGATTGACAGGTCAACAAACCAATCACGCCGCTAGCAAGCTGTTTACCTTGTAAGTAGTAGCATGCTAACATTAGATAGGTGGCTCAGACACCTCACAAATCCTATCAGACGTATTTTTCAGTTACAATTATGGGGTTTTTACATTGTACAGTGTCTATTTCTCTGTAACTTAAAAAAAATCTCAGCAAAAAAAAGTCAAACAAACAACTTTTAGGTACAAATACGACCATCTACGGAGTTTGGTCCGCCATCTTTTTTTTTTTTCAGATTTGCGCTCTTTAGACGTGAGCATAAACACGATCTGATTGGCTAGCATCTGTGCTGTCAGTTATGCATGAAAGGCAATTTGATTGGCTGACGCATGCGTTGCCTCTCGAAACGCAACGCATGAAACGCATGAAACGCAACGCAACGCAACGCAACGCAACGCAACGGAACGGAACCCAATGGAGCCACAATTCAGTTCGGCAAAGGATGACGTCACCACATTCAAAGTGAACCTTGACGGATCAACGCATTCCAACGCATACATGTGAGTGCGCCATAAGTGAGTGCAGATGGTGGTTGAGCATATATTGAGTCTGGTCAGGCCATGGGTATGGTGGGTTGGACTCTGTGTGTGTTTTGCTGTGAGTGCAAAACGCACCTCAGAACCGTGGATGGCGTGTGCAGTGGGCTTTCTTGTGTGCACATGTCATTATATGTGTGAAAACACAGAAGACAGTGTAGCCACGTGGAAGACAATGGAAAAACAGGCCCTCAGGTCAGAGAGGGATGGATGTGACTGTAGCTTGCAGTGTGTAGAGTCAAAGTCAAAGTCAAAGTCAGTTTATTATGGTCACACACGACACACGACAACACACATGTGCATTTTTTGAGTTGCGACACAGGACACACACACACGCATGCCGAAGAGGTCGCAGTGAAATGTATCCTCTGCGATTATCCCATCCTGGGCTGTCCTTCCTCCAGGGCAGCCAGGAGCAGTGGGCAGCCTTTATGGCGCCCGGGGACCAAGTCAAGTGATCATGTCCGTCTTGGTCAGGGACGCACAGGAAAGTGATCTTTTTCTGTTCTTCGGCATGTTTTTTCTGTTGGGGTTCTTAGTGGAGGAGACCCCTTGTGAACATGCAAACTCCACACAGAAAGGCCCGGGAGATAGCCCACCTGAGCACTGAAGGCCTGGGGAGAACCTGCCCCCAGTACCAACAGCGCTCCATGTCTGGATGTGTGTGTGTGTGTGTGTGTGAGAGAGAGAGAGAGTGGATGGAAGAATGTTCACATGTGTACGTGCAGACATGCAATAGCAAATCAGTTGTGTGTCTATGTGTGTTTGCGCCCACGTGTTTGTGTATAAGAGATTGATTGTGATTTGTACTTGGGTGTGTGTGGGACTGTGGGTGTATATGTGCGTTCATTCGTGTTTGCATTATAAAGCAGGAGTGCTCTGGCCAAGGGGACGTCAGCAGTGAGTAGAGAGAAGCAGAGCAGTCTCATGAATGTTTAATAGAACAACTTCATTATCTGTGCGTGTGTGTGTGTGTGTGTGTCCATGCACGCACGCTTGTGTGTGTGTGTGTGTGTGTGTATGTGTATGTGTATGTGTTTGTGTGTGTGTGTGTGTGTGTGCACGTGCTTGTGTTTGTGTGTGTGTGTGTGTGTGCACGTGCTTGTGTGTGTGTGTGTGTGTGTGTGTGTGTGTGTGTGTGTGTGTGTGTGTGTGTGAGTGAGTGTGTCTGTGTGTGTTTGTGTGTACTTACTGGCAAAGACAAGTTGATGTAAACGCTTGTCATGATGCAAAGGAGAGGAGCCGTGCATGAACAGAGGGAGACGCCACAAGAATACATTCCCCAAATTATACCCACAGAGAAGAGAGAAAATGGAGTCAGAGACAGACAGTTATCGGAGCGAAACAGACATTACCCCGTACTACTGCCCAACACCGAGAGTCTGAAGGGTCGCGGAGGCCACAGGCCAAAGAACCAGTCACGGAAGCACATCTTGTTTCAGCCACAGTGTGTGAGTTGAGGATTGTGAGGTGAAGTAAAAATGATGAGTTGTTTTGTTGTTCAACTGAGATGACCCTGGACTGAAATGGAGCAGGACGCTCCCGACATACGGCAGATGAGGAACTGCTGCTCCGCTGGTGCTGAGCGTGCAGCTGTGTGAGTCATTCTCTTTGTGGGAGCCTTATCCCGCTCTACCCCATCCGGTCTCTGACATGCAAAAGCTTCAGGAATTCTGTGTTATAAATTAAAAAAGGAGCTCTCAGTGGATTACACCAATACTCCATCCCACCCCTTACACACACTCCAGGCCACACTTGGGATCTGGGTATTTCCAAAGGTCTCGATATTCCTTCTGTTATGGTTAAGGACTTGGCTCTTTCTGATCATTTCTGTGTTTTCTTTAACTTACTGATCATTCTGGATGTTCACATTTTTTGTTGCTTTGTTTCTGTTAAGAAAAGGTACATAAATATTACTAGTACTACTACTGAGTACTAGTGCTCAGTTTATGGAGGCCATAGCTGTGTCACCAGTCATGAGGGAAAAGACAGTTGATGTACTCCTGGATTATTTAAACTTGAACATTTCGAATGTCATGGATGTTGTTGCACGAGTTAAAGGAGCAACACAGGAGCAACACAGGGATGGTAACAGCCCTGAAAAGAGAATGCAGGAAAGCAGAACGTAGGTGGAGAAAAACTAAACTTCAAAGCCACCATGACCTCTATAAACAAAGCCTTTGTAGTTTTAACTATGAGTTATGCAGGGCTAAGATGATTAACAGGAACATCGACAACACCTGCACTCTATTTGTCATGGTTGACAAGCTTACAACTGCACAGAACGTACAACTCTTTTCCACAAAGCAATGTAATGAATTTGCTTACTTTTTTAGTGAAACTATTAGACCGACCATCAGCACCACACAGTCAAACAATGAAACTGTGCCGCCTCTACAACCACCTGGAAGTCACTTGATTATTATGTTACAATTTAATGCAATTGACCAAAACACCAGAGGAAACAGTTCGGCATCTTAAATCTCCAACTTGTGTCAACACACTGCTGCCTGACGTTTTAAAAGCTATTTTAAGTCTGTAACAGCTGATTTGCAGCGAATAGTTTATGCTATCAGGCCTTTCCCCAGTCACCTAAAACAGCTGCCATTAAGCCACTCTAGATGCCGCTGTGTTAAACAACTGTAGGCCTGTCTCAAATCTTCCTTTTACAGCTAAGATCATTGAGAAATCACAAAGCATTTTTTTAACTCAAGTAGTCATTTTGACAAATTTCAATTAGGCTTCCGACTGAAGTACTTAAACGGCTCTTATAAAAGTGTTAAATGATATACAACTGAATACTGATTCAGGGAAAATATCAGGTCTGTTTTTACTAGATCCTAGTGCTGCATTTCACCATGTAGATCATAAAATACTGCTGAACAGGTTGGGAAAATAGGTAGGACTTTCCAGAGCAGTCCTTAATTGTTTCAGGTCTTATTTAGAAGGCCAGAGGTACTTTGTGAACATGGGCAGTTATGAATCTGATAGAGAGGCTATGGCATGTGTGGTCCCCCAGGGATCAGTTCTCAGGCCTTATTTTTTCAGTCTCAAAATGATGCTTTTGGGCAAAATTCCACAGAACAACAACACTGATTACCATAGTTATGCGGA
Organism: Clupea harengus; assembly: GCF_900700415.2. Taxonomy (NCBI): domain Eukaryota; kingdom Metazoa; phylum Chordata; class Actinopteri; order Clupeiformes; family Clupeidae; genus Clupea; species Clupea harengus. The sequence goes on from NC_045165.1 coordinate 25,851,886, forward strand.
TGATACACAGATACATCTGGCTCTCTCAGCAGACTACAGCCCAATAGACTCACTATGTCAATGTTTAGAGCCAATAAATAATTGGATCAGCCAAAATCTTCTTCAGTGAAAAAAGAACAAAACAGAGATTATTGTGTTTGGCAACAAAGAGAAGAGAATTAGTATTAGACTCAGATCTCACCTTCCCCAGCCATATCAGAGCAACTCCAAAACAGCCTTCATCTTAAAAATATAGCCAGAATCAAGGGTTGGGTGTCCCCAAAAGACGAAGACAAGCTCATCCATGTTTGTATTGAAGTAGGGTGGAGTACTGTAGTGGTTACTTAACTGGACTTCCCCAAAAGACCATTAAACAGTTGCAGCTCATTCAGAATGCTGCTGCCAGAGTTCCATCTCGGACCAGGAGAAAAGAGCACATTACTCCACTTCTAAAATCTTTACACTGTAAAGTGCTGCACACTGTCAGGGTTACTTCCTCTATGTTTTTATTTTACTTTATGTACATTGTACTTTCTTTTGATATTAAAACGTCTTATCTTTTATTGTTTTTCACTCTTAAGCACGTTGTCTTTTTGTTTTTATTTATGTAGAGCTCATTGAATTGCCTCTGTGTATGAAATGTGCTATTTCAATAAACTTGCCTTTCCTGGCTCAACCCTCGTTTTGCGTGCACTGTATGTGTGCGTGTGTGTGTGTGTGTGTGTGTGTGAGAGAGAGAGAGAGAGAGAGAAAGAGAAAGAGAAACAAGCAGAAGCGGGAGAGATGTAGGAAGATAGAGGTTAGAGAGAAAGACTGGCAGATTATAGCAGATGCCAGTTTGTTGCCACACAGTTTGTGAGTGTGTGTGTGTGTGTGTGTGTGTGTGTGTGTGTGTGTGTGTGTGCCTGAGCATTCTCTTCTGTGATGGTTTTGGCAGGGTCTTACCATCATCCTTTCCACCTGTCGCTCACCTGCTTTCTCAATTAAACGGCCCACTAAGCACACCCACTCGCCTCGCCAGGGAAGATGCACTGCCAGCACTGCCACCGCAGCAGTAATGCCTGCCACCGCTTAGGAGCGCGGGAACGAGCGACACGTCATGGCACAACCCACTGATCCAGGATCAGACTTAGCCATTTACATACAAGACTTGCTATTAGGGGAAAGGGGGGATTGCGAAATTGGTTCTCAGAATAGCAGGGGAAGACGAACGGCAAGCAGAGCTTTGTGGGGCTCCTCTTCGACTTTTTTTCCCTGACGTAGGAAATGATTTCTACTTGACAGGGTGTTTTTTTCTGCCTTAAATCTCCTGCTATCAGCGGATGCCACACAGCAGTCACACACAGACTCAGGGGCCTTAACAGACAGGAGCGGTCCCAAATGGCTGGCTCCTTCACCGTTGGATCGGACCTTCACTTCTGACAACCTGTAATAGATGTTTCCGGTCCGTGTGCGGGTGTAAAGAGGAGATATATCCAATAGGGATGGAGTCCTGACAGACTTTTGGCCAAACCTTTGGTACATTGTGTTGGCCTTCTTGGGGTCTCAGGCAATTAAAGATGGATATGGTCTGATGTGGAGTGACAGCAGTGCTCTGATGAGTCGTGCGGTTTTCAGGCGTACTGAAGAAAGTTCATTCATGTCGGTACCCAGTTTTACACTCCCTCTCTACACACACACACACACACACACACACACACACACACACACACACACAAACACAAACACATACACATACACACACACACACACACACACACACACACACACACACACACACACACACACACACACACACACACATACACAGACAAACATTCTGTGTTTGTTTTCATATGTGTGTCTCCGGGGGGGAAGAATGTGTCTACATGTGTGTGATCATCAGACAGTGAATCTACATCTTTTCAGACTCTCTAGTGCACATGAAAAAAAAGCCCTTTTGTTATCTTCGCCCACACCACCTACCACTATCATCACAATCATGGTCATGATCGCCGTGCTCATCATACTCATCATCATCATCTCTCACTGTATGTGTTTGGCAGTCATGTCTTTCTTCCCTGCTCTTCTCCAGCATGAGTCCCAGGGGAAGAGGTCATTGCTATATTTACAATTCATGCCTCTATTGTTGCAGCGCTTGTTTTTTCGTTTTTGTTTTATTTCGTTTGAAATGTGCATGTTTATTTATGTGTGCCTGTTCCCTTCATTGTTCTCTATGGACCGTAAGTAGGTCTAACACTCATTTGTTGGGCATTTTTGAACACAGTATAATTTAGAAGACTTTACACAAAGGCCGCAATAAAAGTCAAAATAAATGATACAGTTGTTTGCCTCTTTTCCCTCTTTTATGTCTTCTACCACTCTCTCCCTCTCTCTCCCTCTGTCTCTCTCTCTGTCTCTCTCTCTCTCCCTCTCTCTCTGTCTCTGTCTCTGTCTCTGTCTCTCTCCCTCTCTCTCTCTCTCTCTCTCTCTATTTCTCTCTCTGTCTCTGTTTCTGTCTCTCTCTCTCTCCCTCTCTCTCTATCTCTCTCTCTCTCTTTTTCTCTCTCTCTCTCTCTCTCTCTGTCTCTCTTTCTCTCTCTGTCTGTCTCATGCACACAGACACTTGTCTGACTACTGAAATAGCACTGAATTAATTTTATCTTCATGAATAATTTTTATGTGTCCTAATCATAATGGCTTAACTCATCATATGTCATCCTGCAAGAGGTGGCGGGCCAATGGATGCTCTGAGCCTTGGCCCCTCCTGTGTCTAGCCCTGCAGCCCGTTCAGTGAAAGCGCAGGAACTCAATCCGACCTGACAGTGACGCCACAGTAACAGAGCAGATCATATCTGTCATGATGCAAGACCGATACGCAGGCAAAGTGGCTGCGTTAATCACGGACGTTAATCACAGTGACTAATGCCGGGGAGAGGAACTGCCAGCTATTTATTATAGTGGTTTTATCATCATCCTCTGTTATTTATGGATGTTCACGGGGAGATAACATGTGCTGGGCATTTATCACACAGGGGTAATGGGTTCACTGCTCAGGTAATTCAGTGCAGGGGGGGGGGGGCTAGGGGGTAATTACAGTTGCTTAAGCAACATTACTGTAGTGCTCTGCTGAAATGACCTTGTAGGCTCAAAAAAGTGAGCACAGAATGACTGGGAAGAAGGGAAGAAATGGAAATGATTTCTAGAATTTCTCGAAAGATGGGGGAAAGTGTCAGACAAACCCATAAAGACCACTGCAATAGATGGGAAACACAAACAGATAAACAAACGCATGAGGCTGGAGCTGAGCACTGCCATCTCACTGTAAGGAGGCTTTTACCGTCCCGTGTGACTTGGTGTATATGAACTATTCCCTATGTCCAGTTTTACCCAAGGACAAGACGCCGACCTTCACCGTGCAGCAGGCTTTTGTTTGTGCCTAGCATGAGATCAGCCTTTGTGTTCTGGCAATGGGGATGCTCTATGAAAATGTCACCCGGGGTAGATCAGGGGGAGAGGTAGATGAAGAGAAATGAATGGGAGATGAGAATGAAAGAGAGCTCATCTGGACTCAGAAGGTTACGTTTGGCCCTGATGAAAATGACCACAGGCAGTAAGCTCAGGACAAAATGGCCACAAAAAAAGAGAGGAACAGCATCACCCAGAATCAACAATAGACGCCTGCTCTTAACACAGGCTTGCTGTGGAGGTGCATGACGCAGGTTGTGATATTTACCTCTGGGGAAATGTCACACACACACACACACACACACACACACACACACACACACACACACACATGCTCTGTCTGGCAGAGAGCACTTAAGAGGGATAGCATTCATTACCAGCTTCTTTTAGCGAGGGGGAGAAAAAAGCTCACAGCAACTCAACCACAGGGCTTGGGTGTCTGACATACGGAGGCCGTCACACAATTAGCCATCAGTCTGAAAGCGCAGAGACCTGTGGCTGTTTCCTGCCTGGCTAAGTGCGCCCCTGCTGATCCATCTGTGTCACATGTACGTCAATCACCTGCTGGAGCAGCCAGCCGTGCCTCAGAGAAACGCTAACTTGGCCTGCTTTTTGTGTACGTGTGTGGTTAAGCATGCGTGTGTTTTCCACATCCATTTGAGTAGTCTGCACACGCACACACGCACACACACTCTCAAATCGATCCTTCTTGTTGAGGAAGGTGTCCCGTGGTCGAGTGGCCATGCAAAGAGACCTGCGTGCATTCTACCAGCCTTCCTATTGAAAAATACACACACACACACACACACACACACACACACACACACACACGCACACACACACACAAAGCAGCCATCTTTCAGATGTGTTCATAAATACTAGCCACAAGCCAATTAGGCTGTAAAGTAGCCCGTGCCCAGCGCCAGAGATGAAGCTGGGGGTTGTGGGAGTCTGAACGCAGCGAGGGCGTTCATTAGCAGTGATGGATGACGCGAATCGTTTTAAGCCATTCTAAGTGGGACTCACTTTTATGTCACTCATAAACAGCCAGGCTGGCTATTAGGGGCCCATTTATCACCAGCTTCTCAGTGCGACCAATCAGACAACCTTGTGAGTGGCCGCAGTGGAAAGTTCTGGAAGAGCTCGGAAATGTGCCACTAGCCAATCCAGTGTGTTGTGGGTCCCCAGGGGGAAGTGTGTCTCTGCCTGGGTGTTGCCTTAGGCAGGTGGTGGTGGCGGTGGTGGTGGTGGATGGATTGATGTGATGGTAAACGGCGTGTGAGTGAGTGCATTAAGCTCAAGCAGTCCATCGCTGCAGCCCTAACGCGAGAGGCGAGCTGGTCAGCGCTCATAAACAGGAAGTGGGCATTGCATCAGCGGACCTCAGAGCAAGAGCTGATGAAACCTTGGGTCGGATCTGGAAAGAGTTTGGGAAACCGCTCCTGGAGTACTTAGCTTGATGGTTTTGAGCTGACTGCTCTCCATCAAAAAGAAAAGGAATTGTCTTTCTGCTAGGGTCTTTCAAACTGTGTCATTACAGACGTTTTTTGGGGGTTCCGGTGAGTGACAGTGATTGAGTCTCCCTGAATGAGTCCCTTCTTCTGAAAGGGTTTCAATGATCAGATGAAAGTGAGAGCCTGTGACAGCCAGAAGCACATATTTGATCTCAAAACTACAGGTCCTCCATTTAGCTGATGATTTAAAAGTTACTCTTCTGCCAGGCTCTTGATTTAGGATCCAAAGGTTGTGCATTGGGATAAAGAAAAGAAGAATTAGTCAATTAGACAATGTAAAACTTAGTTTTGCAGAAGGAAGAGCACTTGAGTCACAAAAGGGGAGTTTCTGGGACATTTCCTTTAATCATGGATGCAGTTCATGAACTGAAAATGTGCGCAGTGGAATTTACAGCAGCCAATTACAATGCTACATCTGCCCAGCAGTCAGCCCCAAAGCCCTGGAATGTCTGATTTAACAGCGAGTATCAGATGGAGGCCCCCCTCCCCCCTCTGATCCTGTCAGTTGTATGAGACAAAAGTGACGATTGAAGTGAGTTAGGGTGATGCTAATGAACAGTCAGATCCAGGCTGACAGCACTCACCCAGCCCATGAGCAACCCTGGAAACTTCTAGAAGGGCATTGCAAAGGTATGCACATACCATGTGTGTCTCTCGCCGTCAGTTACACCCACCCACCCAAACATGCGAACACGCACACACTCACACCCACACACCTAGACTTCTGTACTGTACACACACAAACTTACACACACTGCTCCAGTGTGTCCTACCATCTGCTGGAATCACCTTTTTAAGGGAAAGCTGTTTGTGGTTCTTTTATCAGCAGCTTGCCCAACAATGTGTGTCATCGGAGCCAGAGAGCTGAGAGCTGGGCTCTACCCCGGGAGGATCAGAGTGGACCTGGAGAGAGAGAGAGAGGGAGAGAGACACAGAGAGAGAGAGAGAGAGAGGGAAAGAGAGGGAGAGAGAGAGAAAGAGACACAGAGAGAGAGAGAGAGAGAGGGAGAGACAGATAGAGAGAGAGAGAGAGAGAGACAGAGAGAGAGAGAGAAAGAGAGAGAGAGAGAGAGAGAGAGAGAGAGAGAGAGAGAGAGAGAAAGAGAGAGAGAGAACAGAGAGAGAGAGAGAGAGACAGAGAGAGAGAGACAGAGAGAGAGAGAGAGAGAGAGAGACAGAGAGAGAGAGAGAGAGAGAGAGAGAGACAGAGAGAGAGAGGGCCCATTTCATTAAGTCCAGCGCACGTAATGAACAGAGGCTGGGCTGGAGCGATAGAGGAGAGTGGAGGAGAACATCTGGGGGAAACAAAGATCCAGAGCTTTTTTCATCAGGGAGAAAGTCTCTGTGATGAAACACACACGCACACACACACACACACACACACATGAACTAACACAAGCGCACACACGCACACAGGCCCGTCGTGTGTCTTGCTCAGGCCCGGGGACAAGATCTTCTCCAAAGGCAAAGATTGCTGACTGGTCATAATGCACACACAACACATGCTCCATTTGCGCTGGGTAAAACAGCTCTCCCACATTTAGTCATACACCTTTGCGTAGACGCCACCTTGGGCCTTTGACCAGGGTCATCTGTACCCTCTAACCCCCTCTGACAGCGGGCCTGCACACACACACACACTCACTCACTAATGCACACACACATCACACAACACAGAGTAAAGTGCTGAGTAGGTGATCTGTGAACACAAGGGAACAAGACAGGAGGTTTGACACAGATCCCATCTTTTGTTTGTATAGATCAGATCAGGCATTCACTGTAAGGTACAAGCTATTTGTATTTGTTAAAACCTTGCATTGAATTGATCACCACATGATTTGTGCGACTACAGGGCTAGTATTATGCCTAACCTTGCATTCGGTGATGACTAAGACGTTTTTTGTATTCAGCTTTGTAAGTGAACTTTGTCTTTGACTGTGAGCTGAGATACCTCTTGTTGAGAAGCAGTGTTAACTGAGATCAAGCACCACTACCATGGCAACAGCGATCAATGCCAAGCAAGAATGATTCCAAAACATTAACACACTCTCCCGTTCTTTCAGCCCCTCTGTCTGAATCACTGGTGTGAAGATTCAAATCTCAGCCCACCGCAGGCATGAGAGGACTGCTGGGATCCCATTAAACGGGGGTTCAGTGTGGCTCTCAGCTCCGGGGCTAGCTGCTGTTACCACACCGTCCCTCCTCCCCCTCCCCCTCCCCACCAGAGACACGAGCGTCAGGTGAAGTTAGGCTATGTGGAGCTGGCTGTTACCTTTATTACAGCTGGTCTCAGATACCATAGGGAACTCAACAACAGTATCATTAATCTGGGATATGCCGGAGTGCTGTGGGGCAGCTCAACTCATAACTGGGTTTATACAACATATTCCCCATGGTTTCTTTTCATGTGTTCAGCCGTGGAGTGGGTGCTCACATTCATTTAGCACTGAGGAACAGTTTCCTGTGTTTGATTTATGTGGAGGAAGCACAAACGCTGTTCAAATGTATTCCTCCCACATATTGTGCCTCATTGGTTAAAAGCTAACAGCCTGACGACTAAATGTAAATGTAACCTGTTCCAGGAATAGCTTCTTGTTAGCTCGTGAAGTCGACAAAACAGTCAAACTGACACAGGAACAGTGTTTTTGTTCTCATTGTTTTTGTGGGTTTTAATCTGAAGCACGTCCGATTCAGAAACATGCTGGTGTTGTTCTGTGTGGGTTTAATCTGTCGGAGATCTGATTCAGAATCAGAGAGCTTGGGGCCGCGGAGGAACTAGCATTA
>NC_045165.1:25869609-25887109 GCF_900700415.2 Clupea harengus
AACTCCTGCCCTCTCCATCTCCCTCCTCTCTGCCCCCCTTCTTCTCTCTCTCTGTCTGCACCGCTGCCTCTGGCTCAATATGTGAGAAAGGGAGGCATGGAGAAAAGCTCCTTTTGGTGTTTTGCCCTGGAAGCAGCAGAACGCTGTTGGGTTGTGCTGCTCTGAGACCTGCTCGGTACGGACCCAGTGAGCAATCCTGTTTTAGGCTCTGCGATATCTGTGGAAATAATGCCATTACGAATCAGCCACTTCAAAAGATTAGTGTCTCTTGGTGTTTGTGTGGAACAGTCAAGCGTCTGTGCATCACTGCATTACTTACTGCTGAAAAGAGAGTTCTTGTTTTTGATCCCATTCTTTTTTAAACGGAATGATTACTAAACATTTTAAAGGATTAATGTGTTCCAGAGTTCTTCTCTAATCACAACCACTTTTCATCCCTTTTCATCAAATATTTAAAATGTTTCAACTAAAAGTTGAGTGGAATGTGACCGAAAAATCAATAACAATCTTCTTATCACAGTAACATTTCATTTAGTATATAAAGTATATATGTGAATACAGAACATTTTGTATCTTTATTATATGAATGAGTAAATAATATATGAGAATATATACATATGTGGCCACAGTACTCTCATGCAGCAAAATATACAAACACAATTTATTCATCGAGAAAAATATGCAAATACAAGTCTCTACTTTGACCCTGTGGTAAATCACACTTTAATGATTACACTCAACTTTGAGATTCAGATTTTTAACTTCAGCTTCAGTAATTTATGGGCAAAATATTTGTGGTACTTTCTGTAGAAAATCTATCCATCCATAAACAGGATAAACCATGATGTAACGATCTGTAAAATATGTATTTAATGTAACAGAAAAATAATAAGTAAGGTTATCGATCCTCTTTCACAGGGTGAGCAGAGCAGAGGCTATCTGTGGCGGCCACCCGTCTCCAGAAGAAGCACAACCCCCAATCACAGTGAAGGGGGTAGTGGTATTCTTCACACCACTCGGCCCTGCATGATCTGTCAGGTTCTCCCCTTTATTGCCTTCCTTCTCTGCTTTCTTTCCCTCTTTCTTTGCTCTCTCTTTCTCTCTGCCTTCTTTTCTGCCTTTTCAGAGACTTTCTGCTGTCTGCTCATTTCAGCCTTTCTGATCCGATCCTCCAGCTTTTTGATCTTCTGCACGTCTCACATCTTTTGCATCCTTAGAGGCGCTGCTGGTGTGAGCATCCTGAAGAAAATCAAGAACGGCTGTTAAATCTTTTGAAAATCTTCCTTGAAACACATTCCTTGAATGTCTAAACACGTCGAAAAAGTCAAGAAAAAGCAAACGTACAGTTTGCATGTCAAGAGATGCAAACTTATTCACAATAGATCACAGACTAGAAAGCAGCCCTGCAAAACACAAAGAAAAGAACGTGGAGAACAACATTGGGGGGGGGGGGGCTGGTGTTTTCTAAATCACCACCACTTCCTGGATTGCCTTTCCTGGCTCATTACAGCTAGATTCCCATCAGTTCCTCCCAGATGTTTGATTCTCCTATTATGCGAATATTGATTCGCCTGGATTGGTTTTCTAGATCATCCAGTTTAACTTTCAGCTCGTCATTGTCTTTGGAGAGTGCTGCATAAGTGGATTCAAGTCTCTCAAGTCTTGTATGCATGTCGTTATACAAGGTTTCCAACTGTTGAATGGTTTTGTGGTGTTGGTCGATAATGGCTCTCTCAGCCGACAGTTGCGCAGAAAGCTTTGCTATAATGCGTTCCTCCATGGATGTTAGCAATCTCTCCATATCTGGCAGGGTTAGCAGATTGCTAGCCTCAGAGTCCGGTTGTTCCACTAACTTATCTGTGTCGGCTTGTTTTGTCTCTTTAACTTGTTCGTCTGCCATTTGGCCTGTTTTTCTATTCATCTTTTTCATACTCTCAGCTGAAATCAGCATTAGCACCAATAGTTGTATGGAATTAGGCCTTGTGTTTCTTCAAACACCACCATTTCCTGGGTTGCTTTCCCTTGTTCAGTGCGGGGGCAGCTCTGGCCAGGTCGGTCCTACTCTGGAGGATAAAATGCATCTAGACGTGGTGGTGATATGGAAGCTTTATAATTTAGTATAAACTTTCCAGTCCAAGGCTGCTGTTAACTTCTGTTATCAGTGGCCCAGAAACACAAGAAAGCGTATGCCTCACCTGTTTGTCCATCTGGATCCTCAGGTCTTTCATCAGCTTTTTTCTCCGCTGACAAGCACAGGCATAAAAGCAGACAGCAGGGCCTCCTCTCTATCCCACCTCTGTCTCTCCCTCTCTCCTGCACCCTCTCCCTCTCCAGAGCCCTCAGCTCCATCTCATAGTCTTCTTTCTGCTCTTGCAGAAGATTCTGCAGGTTTCTGCGGTCCTCCTCAAGAGCAGTGAAACTCATCGAGTTCCCTCAGCTCACAGGCCCTGTCCTCCTGCTGCCTCTGTCTGCAGGTCTGTCTGCCTCCACCTTAACAGCTTCCTCCTGCTGCCTCTGTCTGCAGGTCTGTCTGCCTCCACCTTAACAGCTTCCTCCTGCTCCATTTTTGTGGAGGTCTCCTCCTCCTTGACGGAGGCAATGCCCTCCTCCTTGACAGAGGCCCTGTAAATGAACATTGTTCCTCACCTCTGAATCAGACAAGTGTTGGAAGATGAGTTTTCTTTCTTTTTTTTTTTTTTTTTTTTCTTTTTTTTAAATTTTTTTTTTTTATGTGAAGCACATTGTTGTGCATATATGTGAAGCACATTGAATGACCACAGTGTATGAATTGTGCTATATAAATACAATTGCCTTGCCTTGCCTTGCCTTGTGTGTGTGTGTGCGTGTGTCTGTGTGTCTATGTGTGTGTGTGTGTGTGTGTGCGTGCGTGTGTGCGTGCGTGCGTGTGTCTGTGTGTCTATGTGTGTGTGTGTGTGTGTGCGTGTGTGCATACGTGTGCCTGTGTGTCTGTGTGCGTACGTGTGTCTGTGTGTCTGCATGTGTGCGTGCGTGCGTGCGCCGTGCGTGCGTGTCTGTGTGTGTGCGTCTGTGCGTGTGTGCGTGCGTGCGTGCGTACGTGCGTGCGCGCGTGTGTGTGCGTGCACTCCTGAGTCTGCATGTCTACATGACTTGATCAAGAATCTGTAAGCATGTGCATGTCTCAGACAGGATGGTGATCTACACACAACAAGTAAGGCCACAGGGCACAGCTGTAAAATACCCTGACTCTCTTCCTTGCACCCCTCCTCTTTCCCTCTCTTCCCCTCTCTTTCCCTGTGTCCCCTTTTCCATGTCATTCCTTAGGGGGGGGGGGGGGGGGGGGGGGGGGGTTGAAAGCTGATGGATGGATATCACACTCCTCTCACCTACACCTTTCATTTAATCCTCTCTCTCTGATCTTCATTTATGACGCTGGCCAGAGGCATGCAGGTGGGCGGCACATGCAGCTCATCACACTGCTCAGAGCCTTCCTGTCAGGAATCCAATCCCAGCACTGATAATATATGATATTCCAATGCAGGGTCAGGCCACTCTGGGCTGGGGTGGAGGAGGTACGTGTGTGTGCGTGGGTGGAGCAGCTAGTGGGACGATGTGGCTGTATGTGTATTTTGTGTGTGTGTGCGTGTGTGCTTGTGTGCTTGTGTGCTTGTTTGTGTGTGTGTGTGTGTGTGTGTGTGTGTGTGTGTGTGTGTGTGTGTGTGTGTATGCGTGTGTGTGTGTGGGTGTGTGTGTGTGTGTGTATGCGTGTGCGTGTATGTGTGTGCGTGTGTGTGTGTGTGTGTGTGTGCGTGTGTGCGTGTGTGTGTGTGTGTTTGTTTTGCTGGTGTTTTTGTTTGCTTGGCTATAAGTCCATGAAAGAAAACATCGATACTCCTACAGGACCTGCCACCCTCCCACAGTACCCAGCATCCTCTGGCGTGGGTGTTTTGTAATTAAAAGTTCATTAGAATATTCTTATGCTTGTGTGCGAGTGATGTGTGTATGGTTGTGAATATGTGTGTGTGTGTGTGTGTGTGTGTGTGTGTGTGTGTGTGTGTGTGTGTCCTTGGCCCCGAGTATACAGGCGTAATTGCCCACTCATTGACCGGTGTGGGTTTCAGGTCTAATTAAAGCCTCAGTGAGCTGAACAGTGCCCACTCAAAACCCCAGGGAATGATCAGGGCGGCGTGTATAATGTGTGTGTGTGTGTGTGTGTGTGTGTGTGTGTAGGGGGGTGCTTTTTAAGCCCACAGGAGAGATTTGCTGTAACTGACTATTACAAAAGACTCTCTTCTGGCCAGTCCAGTGTTTTTCACAGGCAGGTTTGGCCAGTGTGGAGGCCAGGGATGTTCATTAGACCGCGCTGTTATTTTTAGCCATGTGTGATTTCAGGTGAGTGGCAGGCTGATTGTCCAATAACATGATGGAACATACCAGCAGGCAGTGCCCAATTACCCCACTAGGCCAGGTGCACCATCGAGACTGGCCTTTCTTGGCTTCCCTTTTCTCTTCTTATGTTTCTGTACAATACGACACACAGTTATCCTAATTTGACCCAACCGATGCCTAAGAACTACTCATCACTAATATTATCCTCCTCTATGCCCTGTGTGTCTTTTTCTCCTCTTACTCCTCTCTTTGAATTTTGCAGCGTCACCTTGGATTGAATTCGAAACCATCGAATTATTCACCGTTGTCATTGTCTTGTTTTCCAGGAACACAACAGTGCAAAACATTTCTGCAGAAACGACTTATCTCTGTTTGGCTATCATGTTGCTATCTTTCAGGGATTGTGCCTGACTGCCTGCCTGCTTGACTGCCTGCCTGCCTACTGTCTGCAACTCAAGTAAAGCTGCTCCTGCCAGACGAACTGGCTTCATCTCTGGTCCCTGCTGATCTGTGGTGAGTGTCTCACAGGTGCTGATGCAGGTCTACAACATGCCTACTGGAGTCATGTGCTCCACTTTTGCTGGGAGCCTGGCCCCCTCATAAGGTGAGGAGCCAGAGAAGTTTTTCAGTCATGTGTGTGTCTGTGTGTGTGTGTGTGTGTGTGTGTGTCTGTGTGTGTGTGTGTCTGTGTGTGTGTGTGTGTGTGTGTGTGTTTCATGTCTAGTTGAAGTTTATTATTGTAAGATCTTGTACAGGTGCATGTGTATGTCTCTTTCTTCTGTAGCTCCAGTTGTAGGCCCTGTGTGGGGGTCCTGTGTGGGGGCCCTGTCCGCTACGTACCGAGGATGTTTGTGTAAAGAAGATCCAGCGCGAGATTCGCCCCTCTCATCGATAAATCCACACACTGAATGTAGGGAGCACTGACTTCGCATGGTTGAACTCTCCAGCGACGATAAACAGTCCATCAGGGTGTGCATTCTGCCATCACCTAGCAGCCCCATATAGTTCACAGAGCGACTCTTCAGCATTAGCGCTGGGGGAAGTACACTCCTACTATGAGGACAGTGGTGAGATCCTGTGGTAAATATAATGGTCTGCATCTGACAGTCACAAACTCCACTAGCCGGGAGCAGTGACTGGAAACTAACGGAGTTCTTGCACTATCCCATGTTGATGGAAACACACACAGGCCTCCACCGGGGGAATAACAGAACAGAACCGCATTTCTGTCCAGACAAGATGAGCCTGTCTAGCTGAATGGCAGCATCCGGAACTCGTCTGGAATGGTAAACACACACACACACACACACACACACACACACACACACACACACACACACACACACACACACACACACACACACACAAGCACACAGGATTTGAATAGGAATCTATGACAAGCAAGAAATGAAACAAAAAAGAGGATGTGTAGGAAAGAAGGACAAGAGAAGGTCATAATCTGGATTACTCATAGGCAGAGCAACACTAATTCCTGCACGCTTGTTTTAAAATGCCTCTAACAGTAATCGGTGTCCCCTGCCGTATTAACCGGGCATTATTCTCAGAAGCCGTGTTTTTGTGTCACGTTCTCACTGCGACGCCCTGTGTGTGTGTGTGTGTGTGTGTGTGTGTGTGTGTGTGTGTGTGTGTGTGTGTGCGTGCGTGTGCATGTGCTTGTGTTGCTCCCCCCTTCCTCTCCTCATCTCTTCCCTTCTGCTCTGAAGGTATCTGTTCTCTCCATCCTCTCCTCATCTCTTCCCTTCTGCTCTGAAGGTATCTGTTCTCTCCAGCCTCTCCTCATCTCTTCCCTTCTGCTCTGAAGGTATCTGTTCTCTCCAGCCTCTCCTCATCTCTTCCCTTCTGCTCTGAAGGTATCTGTTCTCTCCAGCCTCTCCTCATCTCTTCCCTTCTGCTCTGAAGGTATCTGTTCTCTCCATCCTCTCTTCAGCCCCTCTGAGCTGCAGAAAACAGCTGCTCAGCAGAAACCTCACACACTCCAGGAACACATCACAGAGCTCTCACTCTGTGTGTAAGTGTGTTTCTCTCTCTCTCTCTCTCTCTCTCTCTCTCTCTCTTTGTGTGTGTGTGTGTGTGTGTGTGTGTGTGTGTGTGTGTGTTTGTGTGTATATGCACCCCAGGGCATGTTCCTGTGAGTGTGTTTGTTTGCATGTAATTGTGAAGAAACTGGATGTACATGTATTAAAGTGAGTATTAACAGATTAAGGTGTTTGTTCTGCTTGAATGTTTTCTAGTGTGCATAAGTTTATGTGTGTACCCTTGCTGTAATTAAAATGAAGTCAAATGTTGGTAGGTACATGGTGTGTGTGTGTGTGTGTGTGTGTGTGTGTTGTGATGTCCTTTTTCTTCACAAAACGAGAGTATAACTGTGATGTGTTCATTGTGTGTGGTATTTCATCAAAATAATGGTTTCATAGATGATTTAACACTGCTGTGGCCTAGAAGTTATTTTTATATTTATTTTGTGTGCCTTTGTGTCTCTGTGGGTGTGTGGGCGTGTGTGTGTGTGATGTACATTGTAGTTTATTAAATAAATCCTTGTAAGATGTTGTAAAGGTGCCGGTGTGGATGTGACAATCCCTATAATATCTGGTGCAGTACGTCATATGAATTTGTGCATTAGTAAATAGGTTGTGTGTCTCTCTCTGTTCATCTTACTTTTGCGGGTGTGGTGGGATGATCCTGTGCAGTGTGTAGGTGTGTGTACGTGTGTGTGTATGTGCGTGGATCTAGGTGTATGTGTGCTTCTATGTGAATTTGAAGCACTCATCTCCCATTTTGCAGGAATATCACAGCAGTTTTGTTTGGAAAGTCTTTCTCTCTCCCCCCCTGTGTGTGTGTGTGTGTGTGTGTGTGTGTGTGTGTGTTTGTGCGCCATGGATGTAATCTCATGTGTTGATTTGCAGGTAAGTGAGAGTGCTCTCGTGAAGGTGAGAGGGGTTGTGCTGTTTTCAAGCTGATTAAATTGACCCTATTTCACACACTCCGCCTCACCTGTCACACCCATAACATGCTATTGACACATACCTCTTAGTGTGTGTGTGTGTGTGTGTGTGTGGGTATGTGTGTGGGTGTATAATCAGTGAGTGTGTTTATGTGTGTCTTTGTGTATCTCTTTCCATACGTTCTTTTCTATTTGTGTGTTACACTAGACACTAAATGTGTCAGTTTTGTGTGTGTCTGTGTGCTTGTTTGTGTAAGAGTGCCTGCTCTCCCAGATTGTTGATGGTAGTAATAGACTCTGTGACAGGAGGGTCCTTCAGCCCCCTTGCTTTGAGTCATTAGCAGCGCGGCGTCGGGGTCACGTCACGCTCATCCTTCACGTCCGTGTCATCAGCGTAAATACTTTAGTTTGTGGCGTGTGGTGTTACAGTCCACCCTTCGGTCGGAAAATATGATGTGACGTGACGATACGATGAAATCAAAGTCACCTGAAGTCACTGCTAAACATAATATTCTGAAATATCAAATGCGAAATTCAATTTTGTTAACCTCAAACGGCACATACATTCGGTGTGGTGTCCCCCATTGATACCCCCAGTTTACTAGAGTCTGACTGTAACAGCTTGTTATTAGGCTGGATAAGGTGAATTACAGTGATGTTAGGTTGAGAAGGCTACCTAAAACTGACACAGGAGCTCATTTTGAGAAACTACTCCGATAAATTACAGATTGCTCAGCCTGAGCAAATAGCTCAGTTTCTTATTTCAGTATTTCAACTGAGATGCCCTGTGTTTAGTTGTATCCCACGTCTTAAATAAGCACAAAATAGGCTAAGAAAAAAAATGCTAATCAGTGGATTATGCAAACTTCAACTTGTTCTGAACTTCTCTTATCTGGCTTCTTCCTATATACCAGTACAGTCAGTGTTATGTATCTATGTATATATCAGTCAACATATCTGTTGTAGAGGTCGACGAATAAGATGATGTAATCTCCCTACGCCAGCAAGGGGGGATGATGTATGTTCCTATGACGACTCCCGCTGATGTCTGTTTGACAGCCCGCAGGTCAGTGATGATTGCAGAGGAGAGAGGGCGAACTGGTGCCCTTGAGTTTGAGTGCAGAGGCATGCTGGGAAGAGTGTGACCTTTCACCTCTTCTGTAGTTTACATTTTATGTGTCATGAACACACATATACACACAATCATGTGAATTACCACACACATACACACACAAACACACGTGCACACACACACACACACGTACACACGTACACAAACACACATACGGAATGGGGACACATGATGTGGACAGAGACACAAACGCACAGCTGTGCTCAGTGTAATTTGAACAGGCACACACAGTGATGCAGATGGTAGGTAGGACATGGAGCTAAGACTTTATTAGCCATTCTGTCATCTGTCGTCAGGTCCCAGTGGCCTTAGTCTTTAAGAGAGACAAGCAAAGCACCTTACTTAAGTACTGACTGACACCTAGAATACCCCATGCCAATACATTAAATAGGTTCATGTCAAGGTTATGAGTACTATCATAATATGAAAATAATGCACAACATTAGTAAAGACTTGCTTAAGTATACCTGCTGGTGTTTCTCACTGTGGTATACCAAGGAAAGCTGGCACCTGAACTAAAAATAACTTCATGAATGTTTCATGGACTTTTGGGGGACACTGTAAGTTGTAACTCCTGTTATGTCATATTTCCCCGTCCCTCTTGAAGGTTAAGTGAAAGTGTGTCTGCGGTGTGACACGTATGATCTTCAGGAGACAACCATACCAAAATATTTAGCTTGCGTTTTACCCAGCTCTTCCGCCAGCTGAAGCGGTGAGGCTTTTAGCGCCAGTGTCTGCCGAGGAACATCAGCTTCTCCGGTGTAGCCGTTAAATTTGTCATGGCCTCCCGCAGTTCTTCCCCTGAACCCAATGCCCCCACATACTGCTACCCACCCCACTCTACCCACTCCTCCCCCCCCCCCCCCTGTCCCACCCCTGCCCCAGCCCCTCCTCTCCCTGTGACTCCTCTCCAGCATGCAATTTAGCTCAGCGCTGGAGGGTGGCAGGGAACTCAGAGGATGAAATTTTAATATATGCCCCTTTATAAGCCCCCTCTCTCTCTCTTTCTCTCTCTCTCCGGAAGGTCTTGGTGCTAGCTAGCCCTGCACGGTTTTTACACTATCTCTCGCCGAGTGCACTTCCCGTTCAAGGTGAGACAAGCACTTTAGAAGGGGTTGGGGGGATGTGGAGATGTGGCTGTGGAGAAAGGTGAGGTGGGGAGCAGGGAGGGAGAGGGTCTAATCCTTCCAGCCCGCTCAGTCGTTTTTTTAAATGAATGGAGCAAAGAGGTTGTGTGGAAATGGGGTGAGAGAGTGAACGAAAGAGAGGGAGAGAGAGGAAGAGAGATAGAGAGAGGTGGAGAGAGAGTTGGGTGAGTCTTGGCTCGGGAGAAGAATGAATATTGCCAGGCTTTAATTGCTGTGGGGTTTTGATGAAATATTCAGGGCATTGTGAAGGGCATACAATCTGCTCTCTCTCTCTTTCTCCCTCACATCACTGAGTGGATTTGAACACAGCTTATAAGAACAGAGGGTGAAAAGAACAAAAAAGAAAGAAATGGCTTTCAGTTGATCCCGTTCCAGCAGCTTTGATCATGGATGTGCAGTTTCAGTCTGTTGCTCTGGAGCTTCTTGGCCTCGTGGCTTTGGCTTAGCGGCGGTCGAGAAACGAGTATTCTGTCCTGGTTTTGAGCGGTTTCAGTCCCAGCTCAGGTAGCTACCACAGTACAGATTGAGAACGGGCGATTACTTTTCTTAGGCTGAATCACCGGGACAGAATTGCATGTCACTTCACTTGGATGTCTGGGGTGAAGGATCCCTTTGAAGTGTGACATCGCCCTCGCGGGTTGTCAGTTCACTGCTTCCTCTATTCCAGTGTTTGAGACGAGCCTCAGTTGAGATCAAGCCGCACAACTAGGGACCAAATAATAGTTTTGCCACCTTTTTTTGTCCTTTAATTGTGTCAAATTACTGGGGATGGACAGCAAACATAAACTGAAATCAAAGTAGTCCAGAGAGGAAGTGTTTTCCATTTTCACAGTAGATTTGCAACATGCTCATAACGTACTTAGTAAAGTTACTTAGTGTTACGCCCCAACTTTAGTGGCCCTATGGGGCGAACAAACATTCCACCAATGACCCAAAACAACTACGAAAAACACCTTTTAAAAGTACGAAATCCATAGGATTTATTAATACAACAACTACATGACAACCACATCAAAACATAGCTGTACAACAAAATCCCAGGTTGCGAGGCAGCAAGACCAGCAGTCCCCTAGTTAGAAGCCTCTCCTTTGCAGCAGGAAACTGGAGTCTTTATCTGCTGCTTGATCACCTGGCCAGGTGCATCTCATCTGGCAATCAGGGGGAACACGACCTGGGCGGAGCTACAGAAAAGGGATGGAAAGTGACAAACAAAGAACACAACACATGTGATCGTAACACTTAGTAAATATAATCCAAATGCACATATAACAGGTACTTTGAGTAAGTTATGCATTGGCTCTGAATGGTCCTGAATGCATGTATTTCTGCTGGTCCATGTGACCGGGTGTGAGCACGGAGGAGGTGAGGCCTGGAGGGTGCAGCATCCCAGAGCAACAGGGGGAAACATGCCTATACAGGTCCTACAGATTACAGGTCACTCAGCCCTGGGCTGCTTCTAGCATGAAACCCACATTAATATGCTGCTGAAGTTCAAGCTCTCTGCCCACGAGTATCGATTGGTTCTGGGTACCTGCCGTGGAGGAGCGTGGCCTTTGTGAGGACACTCAGTTTGCATGACTCAGTAATAATTTGCGTGAAGAACGCTTTTCGCCAGTTATACCTCATGCTTCTCCTTCAAAGAGAGCCACTTTTCTTCTTCCACGCTGGTATCATTTTAGACTCAAGTGTGTTTTGTTTGTTATAGTGTTTGTAAAACACAAATTCAGTGGATTCAATATGATTCAGACATAATCTATATGATCATATAGCATAGTAGTAAACCGAATGTATACATAATGTACCCTGTCAATAGTCCTGATAATTTTCTTCATTCCATTTCCATTCTCCTCATTCTTGGTTCCAGTAAATGCTCCCCTCTCTCCGAGACTGCTTCAGACCACCTGTCGTTCCAATGGATGCATCTTACATCCCCCCTCCTCTTCCCAGCAGGCTCTTCACTCTCTCAGAGCTGGTTTCCACGGCACCCACTTCCTCTCACAAGCAAAGCGCTACCACGACAAAGACAGCAGAAGGCATGGCCCATCTGTCCAAATTCAAATCGCTTATCAAGTCCCATTTTTCATCTCTCTCTGTTGGAGTCCTCTTCAACACGACCCCCTACCACACTCCGCCACTCCCACCCACTCGTCAGCACTTGCAAACATGGGGTTACAAGTTACTAAAACAGTACAGATAAATCCCTGGCTTTTAAAAAGAAAAAAAAAGAACTCTCTTTTGTCTTTCTAAGTTGAAGCTTTTGATGAAGTGAAAAGAGTACAGTAACTGTGTTTCACAAGACCTCCTCGAGTACGAAGCATTTGGTTCCTCTTTGGCAGGTTGTCTAGTATCTGACACTCTTTGGGGGAAGAGCAGGAGATGTTCAAAGAGCGCTGCTAAGCGTTTGTTCCTGTGCTGGCAGCCGTGTCTTTGAAGGACCCCCTCATCTGGTCCTGCAGACAGAGAGCGGCCGTCTCTGGAGGCTTCCACTTCCCTTTTCATCAATGAGCGAGGCTCCTTTTTTCTGTTTCTGTAGCAGTTATGCAGCACTTATGATGATCTTTCATCAGACTGCAGTGTGTGTGTGTGTGTGTGTGTGTGTGTGTGTGAGGTAGATTGATAGAGAGAGGTTTAACACTCCTTTATTAAACCATACTAACTTTGTCACACAATTACATCACTGAAACACATGAAACATTACAACCTCCAATCTACAAGGTTTACACCATTCCATTAATAAAAGGAGAAGCTCTGCTCCTCCCTCTCACACTTTAAAGAACACACGCCCACTCACCTTGTACTTCTTCTTCACCTTGTAATAAAAGGATGATGAGAGAACCCCTCCCCCAACTTTCCAAACCAGTCCCTCAGGCACTGAAAAATCCCCTCCAACCTCTCACAGTACAAAAACAAATGGTCCACTGTCTCATGCACCCCATAAAGGACAGCCCCTCCCCGCTGCTGGATTCAGGTGTGCCACATGTCTGTTTGTAGCCATACAAAGTTTATATAAAGCATAGGGAGCTCATAGCAAGAATTCTGGCCCAAACACTTCTGACCACCACCATGACTTCAGGATTGTGCTGAGGCACAGATCTGGGGAGGGCTTCAACAAATTCTGCTGCATTGAAGGTTCCCAAAAGCACAGTGGCCTCCATAGTTCTTAAATGGAAGAAGTTTGTGACGCCCAGGACTCTTCCTGGAGCTGGCTGCCCCGACAAACTGAGCAATCAGCGGAGAAGGGCCTTGGGAGGAGAGCTGACTAAGAACCCAGTGGTCACTCTGGCGGAGCTCCAGAGGTCCTGTGTGGAGGGGGAAGAAACATTGAGAAGGACAACCATCACTGCAACACTCTACCGATCTAGGCTTTATGACAGAGTGGCCAGACATAAGCCTCTTCAGTACTCAGACTGTGAGAAACAAGATTCTCTGACTTGAGCCCAATTGAACAAGCCCACTGACGGTCCCTATCCAACCTGACAGAGCTTGAGAAGATCTGCAGAGAAAAATGGCAGAAAATCCCCAAATCCATGGGTCCTAATTCTATTGATGGGCAATGCAGCACCTGGCAACACCTTAAGTCTGCTGTGCATAACTTAAAGCTAATTTAATAACTTGGCAAAAGAATTGTTCTGATTTAATAGATTTCAAATATTCTAAGCGCAAACACGGGACGGATTCCCATGTATAAATGAGTTCCTTCAAAGCGACGTCTTTTTCTGTGAACTCTTAAGTGATTTCATGTTAGGAAGACCTCCCAACACAATAACCTTCGTCTCCTCTGGTGTAAATCGCTCGTGAGCGGACATGTGTTGTTTGCTCTACTGTAGAACAATTACTGAGCTCTGTGTGAACGTTAATAAGGTGTGGTCATAATCATTGTGATTGGCTGATAAAGAATGACTGCTTGGTCATATCCATTAACTAATCAACCCATTTATGCCTGGTTGTGCCGTGTGTCAATGAAATGAGCAAATATAGTTATCCCCCCCTATTCTCACAGCACGGCTGCTGAAGCCCGCTTGCGGTGCTCTCAGCTTCAACTAAGTACCGAGTAAAGGGTCGGAATACTTATGTCAACATGATCATTTATTTTTTCCTTAAATTTGCAAAAACAATATGGGGTATTGGGTGTAGATTGATGAGGGGGAAAAATGAATTGAAACAATTTCAACATCAGGCTGCAACAAAAACCAAATGAGAACAAAGGTGAAGGGGTCTGGATACTCTCTGAACACACTGTATCTGTATATCTCTATCAGCATTCTCTTTTATTGTTCCCGTGGGTGTGCTCAACTTTCCCTTCACACACGTGTGAGCACACAGGCACACACACACACACACACACACACACACACACACACACACACACACACACACACAGGCACACACACACACACAGGCACACACACACACACACACACACACACACACACACACACACCCACAGGCACACACACACACACACACACACACACACAGGCACACACACACACACACACACACACACACACACCCACAGGCACACACACACACACAGGCACACACAAACACACACACACACACACACACACACACACACACACACACACACACACACACACACACACACACACACACACACACACACACACACACACACAGAGAGAGATTCAGTATCACCACATCTGTCTACAGTACCTACAAATAAGACTCCAGCACTGCTCAAGGAAACGACCCTGTAACCATGGAGACTATCAATATATGCCTGTATACCTGTGACACTAATCCTCCTGAACCCCACACCCCACCACGCCTCCGGAGAGCCCTGCGGAAGGGGCAGTGAGGGGACAGTGGGATTCTGAGCAGCCTAAGCCGTAGGGGGGATAAATAATGCTGGTGTTTCACAAGGTCATAAAGGGGTGTGAGGCTGCACGTTCAGGGGGCGGGCGGAGCTTTTTTATGGAGAAACGATCTGGATGTTTATGGGCGTGCTGTTGCAAAGCCTGAGAGAGAGAGAGAGAGAGAGAGAGAGAGAGAGAGAAAGGCCAGAGAATGCCAAGCCCCTCTTTGGGAAGAGAAAGATAGAGAGTCCATCAGAAGCAGGAGTAAGAGAGTTGATGGAGAGGCTGAGACAAAAAGAGGGCATGACAAAGATGGATAGATAAACAGAGAGTGAGAGGTTTTGATGTCTGACCTGATTGATGGGAGGATTTGTTTGTGGAGGTCTAAAACTGGACATCAAACTTTTCCATGATCAGAGTCATTTGTCAACATGACTTCTACAATCCTCGACTCTGAGAAGATGCCAGGCACAAAATGGGAGTGATGACTTGTAGTATCACTCATCCCCTTCCAATGGGGACCTTCTAAATGTCACTCACTTCTCACTAGCCGCTTGCCACTAAACTTGGTCACTTCTGGTTCTTCAATTCACAAGTTCACAAGCTCCCACAGGCCTATTGGGAAAGTCTTCAACCACTGTAACTTTGTACAGACTAAAAACTAAATCTGCTACCATACATATACGAGAGAACACTAATTCAATTGAATTATTAAAAATAAGATTCTGGAAACCCTTTAGAAAGACCCAACCAAAAAGGCATGCGCACTCAAAACCTCCCAGACGGGGCCCACACGCCAGAACATTATTAAAATGACAAACTAAATCTGAAATAAAAACAGACGATAAGGCAGCAATAGGAGAGACGTGTCATGGATCTTCAAGGCAGAAGAAACAGTACAGTCATAAAAATAAGCTAGCTGCTTCTTCAGCAGGCTCCCTGCTAATCAGGAAAATAAAACTACTCAAGCCAAGTACTGGGCGGCTCCACATGTCAGTATACTGTACCCGCTGCCCCATAGGTTACAAGTTATTATTGCACAGATAGTGTATGATACGTACAGATAGTATATGATACGTACAGATAGTGTATGATAAGTACAGATAGTGTATGATAAGTACAGATAGTGTATGATACATACAGATAGTGTATGATAAGTACAGATAGAGTATGATAAGTACAGATAGTGTATGATAAGTACAGGTAGTGTATGATAAGTACAGGTAGTGTACTTATTGCTAAGGTTTATTATGCACTAGAACAGGGGTGGCTAACCAGTCCAGCTCAAAGAGCCACAACAAAACCCAACACCATTTCGAAGAGCCACACGAATCTAGGTTCCCACTTTTGGGGGGGGAAAGCCCCTACATAAAACCTATAATTTTCCCTGTGACCCAGCAAAACTAGGGGGGTCTGGGGGCATGCTCCCCCATAAGAATTTTTTGAAAATAACCTTTTAAATAGTGTCCTCTCGTGGGTTTTAGGAAGAGAAATGAACACATTTTGATTTAAAATATGGCACAAAAATAAACATATTGAAGACATCTGCTGAGATAGGTGCTAATTATACTGTAGCATGGTAGGGATTTGCAGCTCAAGTGAGTAGGTTAACGTTGTAGGCTAGAGTTCACTAGCTAGTTATAGCTGGCGAAGCTACTGAGTAGGGTAGCATACCCACAGGATCAATGAACCGGCATGATAAAAGAGAGCCACGACATCTATCATTAACTCGAGATGATTTAACTATTTCGTTTCTTTTACTATTTTAAACTTCATATATATTTTTCGGTGGGGCTAAGGAAACTTTTGGGGGGGCTACTCCAGGGATCACTTCTCAAGATCTGTACATAACTGTGTCTCAATTATGTTGTTAATGTCAGATATCCTCTGTTCAATTTTCGTGCCTGACAGCTGCAGGTCTGACACAGACCGCTATGATCCGTCATTTTCAGGGTTGAGGATAGCAACGACATCACGTACACAAGACTTCACAAACTCTCCCTCACTATATTACTTTTTTGCTCGAGCAATATTCCATGACACCTGATACGATGCCAACGTGACCGTTTCAGAGTAAATCGTGAATTTCCGAAAAAGCTGAGTCTGTTTCTCTGACGGACGTTTAAAGTATTTACCTTGTGCTTGCACAGCTCTGTGCCTTTAGGCACTCCTGGCCTGGGCTATGTTAGCATGGTGTGTGGAGAGACGGCGCTCCAAGTTTGAGGCTTTAAAATGCGACAGTGACGTCTAGCATATTAAGCAGAGGGGTTTTCCATTTCGCTCCGCAAATAATTCCTCCCATTCAGGCAAAAAACGTCCGGTGTACATCTTCATATTTTCGTTTAGCTTTACGCTTTCCTGGATCCATGGCATTCTGTCAGTAGCTACTGCTAGTCTGGCTAGTAACTCTCTGAGACTGGGTGCACACATTAGAATGTTTCATGTTTGGAACATTAACGTTACTTAAAGACATCTCTCAAGATCGCGTGATGACAAAATATACATGAATAAATACCACATTCAAATCGGACAGCTTTTTGTCTGTATTGCCAAATATATGCATATGCATTTTAGATGTTTAATTATTTTACAATATGAAAATTCTGTACACCAAGAGCAAAGTCAGTGAGCACTCGAGCTGGAGCCGAGCCGCACGTCAGCCGGCAAAGAGCCGCATGCGGCTCGCCACCCCTGCACTAGAATAATAGTGTACTTATTCTTTAGGTTTATTATGCACTATAATTATGGTCTTATTCTACTTTCCAAGATTATTTATGAAATGTAGATGTGTTTAAAGCAGGTCAATCTTTAGAGTGTTTTTTTTATCTTGAAGTATACATGTACATACCATAAAAGTCTGTTTCCAGCATACTCCATTTTCATTAGGAGAGAGCTTGGAGAGCATTGCAGCACTCAAATGAATGATGAGAATCTGGCTGCGTGGGAACATTTGGACCATGCTCCAGCTTTCTTCACAGCATCAGAATAATTGTTAACACCCTCACTATGTGTTATTGACACGCAGTGCTCCTCGAAGGCATATTAAAAACCCAACCCAGTTTGGTCATTA
>NC_045165.1:25894609-25897109 GCF_900700415.2 Clupea harengus
GCCATAGTTTAATCACTTTCAACACACGCATATGCATTGCATGAGACAATTTCATTTTTCTTTTATCTTCCTTTCCCTTCCCTTCTCTTCTCTTCTCTTCTCTTCTCTTCTCTTCTCCTCTCAAATATGCAAACTTGTCCCAAAGGGTTAATTGATGTAGCATTTATTGGTTAAACTCAGAACCTTACTCATCTACAGACACGCTGTGCCCTCCAATAAAAACATCCCTGTGGGAAAACACGTTTACTGAGAGGTGCAAAAAGTTGTGGAAAAGAAAGTAAAAAGAAAGCAATGGAAAAAGTTCTGGAACTATCCACGGGAGTTCCCTCATAGGGATCCTTCAGTCCTCTCCCTCTCAGCAGGGGTCCATCCTCAGTGATGATCATTCTCCACGCTGGATTAAGACTTATTACTGGCAGGAAGGATGGCAGGCTTGTTATTCAAATGACAATGAGTTTGCTTGAAACATCAGAGGGAAACGTTTTTGTTTTGTTGGTGAAAACTTCAATGAAGTATTTCCTCTCCAAGAATCTCACAGTTGCAGTTCTGTTCTATGGACTGGAGACATACTGTGTTTTGGAGGACAGATATGAAATAATGAGAAGTCTGTCCTTAAGGTGTCTTTCATTTTCATCTCGTTCCACTTGGCCTCACCACAAACGGGCCAATCCTGATGTGACTGGGCTATGTGCACCCATATGTGTGTGTCCCTGACTGTGCAATAAGGGTCCGTAAACCTCGCCTGCTTAATTGTTGCTAATTGTTTATGCAAGTTCTGTGAAAGCTATTCTATCATAGTCTGAATATTGTAATACACCCCAAATCCAAGCAATGATTCCCCTCTACTAAAAGTGTCACTATGTGCTCTTCTCTGTCAAACACCTTGCCTGCACCTGCTTTGTTAGTCTGAACAATCACAGCAGCAGATCTTTTGAGTTTCATGTCGGCGTGGATTGTGTTGGTAATAACGCCTGTTGAAACCTCCGGCGGGATGAAGGGATCTCTTCCTGCTGAAGAAGGGCCTCGGGGCTCAGCTGAACCCTCTCGCCCCGGAGGAATAGAAATGCACCTCTTCACTGTTTCCTTTTCTTTCCCCTGCCTCTCCAATAAAAGTCCAAAAGAGGAGGGAAAACTGAAAGTGAATGAATACCGCTGGAGTGGAGGGGTCAAACATGCAGACAATAGCTGGGCAATGGGAGAGGAAATCTAATCCGCTTGCAAATGCTAATTTTATGGGGTACCAATTAAGGAGAGTTGCTTTATGACATCTCTCCTTTTTTTTCTCCTTCTGGCAAGTGGTGTGTGTGTTGGCAGTGAGGGGTGTGATAGGGGTATGGTGTTTGTGTGTGTGTGTGTGGGGTGTGGGGTGGTGGATGGGGGTATGGGGTTGGGGCAGAGCTGGGAGCGGGTCCAGGCGCTGGAGTATGGAGTCCAGGCCCTAATTGGATTGCCTCTCCTTTGTCCCTGCCCTCGCCCACATTGTGGAAATGAGTGTCTGTCTGTTTGTCATTCCTTTGAGGGACATGAACCGTTTGTCAGTGTCACAGCACAACAAGGGTGTGTGTGTGTGTGTGTGTGTGTATGTGTATGTGTGTGTTGGAAGTGTGTATGGAAATGGGGGGTTATGGGGGGTACTATTTTGCTGCCCAATCTGTTGTGTTTGGGCTTAACGACTGTCGGTGCCTGATTCGGCCTGCCAGGCTTGCTCCCACTCGTCACCAGTGGGCCCTTTGAGAGGCCAAAGTGTCGGACTTAAAAAACGCCCGCCGTAACCGCGGCAATGCCAGATGAGAGACCCTGTCGGGATAACTAGACAATGACATGTAGGCAGCAGGACTGCGCAATGGCTAACCAGCGGCTGTCACCCCCCCCACCGCCCACCCCCCCACCCCCCACCCCCTCACTGACTGGCCCACGGACCCCCACTTGGCGGAGGGGTTTGGGGTCCAGAAGCTCAGCAGAGCCCTCTGTGCTGCCCGCCTGCTGGATGCTGCATTGAGATAAGCTGACGGCATTTCTCACACCACAGGGGCTGCTCGGCTTTCTCTGCTGTGGCATTTAGTGTGTAAGGGTTAAGGAATTGGGTGGATGCGGTATGCACTGTGAGGAGAAATATGCCGAGTAAGAGTGAGTGAGTGTTTGAGAAAGTGCTGCATAATGTTTTTATTTGACTTTATTTATGTAGCTCAGTGTAAAAGCGGTAAGGCAATTAAGCACTCGGACCATTCATGTAGTTGTGCATGCACTTGTAAAACCAACGCACAAACCAACTCTATTTAACAGTCTGACAACTCATCAATGGACCATGCCTCATAAAGCCATACCTTTATGAAACCACATGTTGCAAAACAAGGCTTTTACATACTGTGTGTACTCATCCACTTGTATGTGTGTGTACTCATCCAGAGTTATAAACTCGTATGGTAGAACTTTACTGGCTTCATCCCTGTTTTTATCATTATTTGTTCATCTCTTTATTGAAACTTCATTCAAACATGTT
>NC_045165.1:25902109-25939609 GCF_900700415.2 Clupea harengus
CTGCAAACACAAACAGCAGACCATAATACAGACAGAAAAGACGCCATGTTGTTTGTGTGTATGTGTGTGTGTGTGTGTGTGTCTCTGTGTGTGTGAGAGAGCGAGAGAGAGAGAGCGAGAGCGAGTGAGTGTGTTAGTGGGAGTGTGCGAATGAGTGCACCTATGATTCTGAGAGATTGATGAATGTTAATGTTTTTTTTGGGGGGAGGCGAGATCTCAAAACTTTAATGCACAAGGTCACTTTAAATCATTCCCTCCCTCCCTCTCTCCCTTTCTATCTATTTATCTCCAACCCTCCCTCTCCGTACTTCCAAGGCTGGCCTATGCCTTTCACTCACTCCCTTGGCCTCACTCTCTGGCCCTCTCTCTTTAAATACAGACTGAGCTCTGTGTGACTTACTGCTTGGTGGTTCTGCATGGTGGTTGTCGTACACTCACGTGCATACTCATTGTGAGTGTGAGCAGTATGCCGGCATATTTTTTTTTAGCGTGTGTGTTTGTGTGTGTCTAACAGACTGTGTGTTCTTGAATATATAAGCCAATATGTGCATGTGTGTGTGGGTCAGTGTGTGCATGTGTGTTAGAGTGTGTGTGTTAATGTGTTAATGTGTGTGCCTCACTGCTAGTTGAGCTATAATTTATGGTGTTGAGACAGCATGACTCAGGCCCGTATAACAGACGGCCTGCTGACACACTTTTCAGGATCACTTTAAGTGCCCCCCCTCCTTCCTTTTCTCTTTATTCCTCTCTCTCTCTCTCTCTCTCTCTCTCCCTCTCCTGGCAGAGACTCCCGACTCCCCTCTCCCTCTCCCTCCTCCCCCCAGCAGCCACAGCGAGAGGTGAGGAGGACTGGGGATCAGCTCAGGGAAAGTTATTGAACTTTAGTGACGGTCATAAAGGGCCCAGGGGCATCTCTAAGAGGGCTTGTTATTTTGTTGTTTAGATAAAGCCATTGTGTAGCAGCTCGGTAAAAGTTAATAAATCAGGGAGGGGGAGGGGGGGGGGTGTTAGTGTGTTAGTGGGAGTGTGTGTGTGTGTGTGTGTGGGGGGGGGGGGTCATTGTGCTGCACACACACACACACACACACACACACACACACACACACACACACACACACACATAAAAGGACTTGCTCTTGAGGAGCCTTAACTGTTTTCTCACACAACAGGGACAACTTTTTTGTGCAGTGCTGTCCTTTCAGGGGCACCTGCCAGCATCACAATGGTCGCTCAACCCTCTGAAGATAGAGAAAGTTGTTGCGGACAATTTATAGACATTT
Organism: Clupea harengus; assembly: GCF_900700415.2. Classification (NCBI taxonomy): domain Eukaryota; kingdom Metazoa; phylum Chordata; class Actinopteri; order Clupeiformes; family Clupeidae; genus Clupea; species Clupea harengus. The sequence continues at coordinate 25,903,390 of NC_045165.1, forward strand.
ATGACATTTATGGGAATTTTGAATGAAGACATAAATGTGTAACAGACCAGTAGTTCACAATGTCTGCTCAATTGGTTTTTCAGGGGGGGAAAAAAGTTTCTCCTGCATAAGACCATTCACCATTATGCACTTCAAAATGTGACGAATCACACTAGATTGCTGTTTCATTTTTAACTAATGTCACAGAGGAGTTTCCTGAACGCTTTGAGGATTTTCTTCTACACTGTGGTCAGTGTCTGTGTTCGGAGGTTAAGACGTGTTTGAAGCTGGTGGTCAATGGACGGCAGAAGCCTAGAGAGAAAGCCAAACACATGAATTTCTGAAGGGTTTTCAAAGCAGCTACACATAGTGGTGATGTTTGTTCAGCCCTACTTAGGGTCCTTATCTGTCTGTAAGGCTGTTGTCAGTGTTGGATCATTTGGGTCACTGGAGATGCTTTGAAGAGGATCTTCCTCTGATCCTATAAAAACCATTGTGTGTGTGCAAATTCATGAGTGTGTGTGTATGTGTGCAAATTCATGAGTGTGTGTATGTGTGCAAATTCATGAGTGTGTGTGTGTGTGTGTGTGTGTGTGTGTGGGTGTGTGTGTGTGTGTGTGTGTGTGTGTGTATGGACCTTGGTCTATGAATGTTGTATATGAATGTATATGTTCATTTGATGTGTAAGTCTGAGATGTTTGTGTGTATCTGTAAATGTACAGATCTAAATAGTGTGCAGGAGAACCGTCATATGTGAATGATTGTTTGTGTGCGTGTGTGTGAGAGAGAGAAAGAGAGAGAGCGATAGAGTGTGTGTGTGTGTGTGTGTGTGTGTGTGTGTGTGTATGAGATAGACAGAGAGAGAGTGTGTGTGTGTATGAGAGAGAGAGAGAGTATGTGTGTGTATGAGAGAGAAAGGAGAGAGAGAGAGAGAGAGAGAAAGTGTGTGTGTGTGAGAGAGAGAGAGGAAGCGAGAGTGTGTGTGTGTGTGTGTATGAGAGAGAGAGTGTGTGTGTGTGTGTGTGTCTGTTTGCCCACCAGCTCAGCACCCTCCCGGCTCTAATCCCCAGTGATCCTCCGAGGCTACAAGCATACGGCTGTGATAATGCACTCATTTTCTGGTCACCTGAGCACTTTGACGGCGAGCACAAGCCACCATGGAGGCTGAGGGGGTCTGAGGGGGTCTCTAAAGCCCTGAGCAGAGCTCCAGAAGTGGCCCTGAATACACAAGGAGCCTCTTCTCTAAGAGACGAGACAGCAGAGAGAGGGAGAGAGTTAAACATCTGAATGGAGGGTTAAAGATGGAGGGATTAGTCAGAGTGCGGAGGAGAGTAAAGGGATACTCTTTCATCCGTGAGGAGGACTGAGGGCTGTGTAAGCTCCTCCTGTGAGTCTCCGTCAGTCTCTGTGTGGCCCCTCAGCCTAAGCAAACACATGAATGAGAATGAAACAGTTGTCTTATAGAGCTCCACCTCGCGCATTTATGCATTAGAGAGGGCACTGAGATTAACACACACACACACACACACACACACACACACACACACACACACACACACACACACACACACACACACACACACACACACACGGACACACACGGACTCCCTCACACACACACCATATCCATATGGATATTAAATATGGGGCCTCGTTTCATAACAGCTTGAAAGTAATTTGACAGTGCTTCACTTATATAAGAAACCATAATACAATATTTCATCTATCTACCAATCTTCGTTCAAGCATGTACCGTACATAATAAAACTTTGGAAACAATGACACTTCTGTAATGAGTTTCTAATCTTATATAATCTAATTTAATTTAATATAACAAAGCATGAAGCTGTGGTGTGGCAAGGCTCTCAAATTCTCATCCTGCAGCAGAGTGTGTGTTTACCACAACACTGCACAGCAGTTGCCCAACTTACTTGATTAAACCATATTAATTATCCTACTGAAAATGGATTGTCAATGATTGCCTTATTTCAGTAATGTCAATTTACCTTTTTGGGTTAGAAATCAAGTCTTTCGCTCTCTCTCTCTTTCTCTCTTTCTGTTAAAGCCAGCTATGTGTCTCTAAAATCCAGAGAGGTGTTTTATTAATAGCATTAATTGGGCACCATAGGACCTGGGCATCATCTGTTAGCAAACTGGACGTGATGCCTGATGAGCTGGCCGAATCAACTCAGTTAATCTGCGTGACTAAAGGACTGTGTTACTGGAAGCTGCGTGCCCGCCATCCTTAATTAAAGTGAGACCCAATTAGGGCAGATTGAATGTGAATGCAGGGGCCATGTTGGCAGGCAGCCTAACGATGGGGAAATCCATATGTTGTCAAGAGCTGAGCAGGATGTAGGGGAAGAGCTCCAGGAGCCCAGAGGAGAGCAGGGGACGTGTGGAATACAGCCCCCCACTCGACACCTCACCTGCTGGGCAGCCTCTCCACAACTCCCCTCTAACCTCCTGGCATAGGATACTTCAGCAGGCAGTGGTGTGTGTTTGTGTGTCTGAGAGGGAGAGTGAGACAGAGAGAGAGAGAGAAAGAGAAGGACTGAGAGTGAGACATGGAGGGTATAAGATTGTGTGAGTCTTAAGGATACTGACTGGATGGATGTAAAAAGGAGTATGAAGCGGTTTAGTCTGAGTGCCACTCAGATATCAATGATCCCACTTGAAGGCCACACACAAAGTGAATGAGCAGCAGATTGGAACTTTCACAGCATTTTAGGCTCTTTTTTTCTTTCTCTCTCTCTCTCTCTCACTCAATCTTTCTCTCTCTCTGTATCATGCTGTCTCTGCATCATCAACACTTGCTCCTGCGTTACTTTAGTAATACAAGGCCTTATTCAAAGTAAACCCTACCAATACCAATACAATTTTGAGAGTGAGATGGCTTGTCCAAGAGCCTGTGTGTATGTGAGAAAGTGAACAGTGTGTTTGTGCCAGTGTGTGTGTGTGTGTGTGTGTGTGTGTGTGTGTGTGTGTGTGTGTGAGAGAGAGAGAGGGAGAATGTCTGCATTTGTGTGTGTGAGTGTGTGTGCATTTATGTGAATGATCAGCACTTGACTGAGAGAGCCACACATAGAGTGGGTGTTGTAGTTATGGTAATGTAAAGGTTTTATAAAGAAGCTTTACAATCCCTGCGGTGCACTGTAAGACTTTAGGCCCCCGCACGGAACCAGGACGACCTGAGAAAGTTCCAGGCGTCCTTTACGGCCTCGGCAGGGGAACACAAAGCCCGGCGGCTCTTTAGTGTCTCTTTAACCACCTCCTCCCCGCTCCTCCCCTGGCCTGTCACCGTAGGGAGATCTCACAGGCTCACTGGGCTCCAGGCCAATATGGGCTTTGCCCCCAGCTGACTTTAACACTGATTAAATTGTTGCTGGTTTGCCATTAAAAGGGAGTTGAAACACCACCTAGAGAGCTCCAGCAGGAGATGGGAGAGCGCGTCACATTCACTCATTCAGGAAGAGTGGTGTTTTCAAGGCACCTTGTCAGTGTTGCATGTCAAGTATTTAAAATTGAGCGGTAAAGTGAGCAGTTGAGTGGTCTCAGTTTGCATGCAATCTTGTGACCCTATAAATACATAGTCATATAGTTGCATGTTTAAAAGCTTATCAATGAGAAGAAAAGCCTCTTGGACTGTTATCAATTGTATGATAAATTATCATGTAAAAACTTCCCTCCAAGCTTTAAAAGAGGATGAGCCTTTGAGTAAAAATACCTTTTGTGGATCTGAGTTTTCCCCCAAACCTAATTCATTGGGCACTTTTGATTTACTAACAACATCATTTCAAACTGAAAAACACTGAACTACGTGTGAAAATTTCAATCACAACTTCTATGCCAACTGCATAGCAAATTAAAAAGCACCAGTGCAAAATGACTGTGAAAGCTCTCTTGCATAAAGTGCTTCAATGTTTACAGTCACACCCTGACCACAGAAAGTGCTACTGTCAGTAAACTGTGAAACCACACAAATCAACAAACAAGACAAATACTGGGTAAGAATAGACTTCGATGATGAACTCTACCTACTATTAATAACAGTAATCATCTTCAAATTCCTGACGTTCTTCAGCGCTAACATCTAAGCTAATCACCCTATAATCTGCACCCATTTCACACTGTCCAGATCACATAGCATCTGTTTTGGATTTATGTCTTCACACACACGTGAGACTCCAGCACTGTGCATGGGTTAATTAGTGTTTGCTGTGTAGCTTAGGTCTTTGCACATGTGTGTGAATACAGGCCTTGGCTGGTTAATGTGTGCTGATCCGAAGGGTGGGGGGCAGGGGTAAGGGATTAGCAGGGGTGTGTTACAGGGTTTGGCGTTGAGAGGAGGGGGGGCACATGGGGTGTTGGGGGTGGAGGGGATAAAAGTGTGTCCCCTCTGCAATTGGCTGCGCTTCTAAATGTGTCATTATGCATCTCATTGTTCCTTTGTGGGGCCCGGAGGTATAAAAGGGGCCCCCAGGAGGCTCAGGAGAGGACACTTCAGCAGACCACTGAGCAGACATCACATCACAGCAGACATCACAGGACAGAGAGAGAGAGAGAGACAGAGAGAGTGTATCTTCAATTTGTGTATGAGAGCTTTGAAGACATCTAGTTTCTCCCCACTCCGGATCCTGATTTGAACTCTTCTGGTTCCCTGAATCGCTGAACATTTTGTGTAGCTTACTTTTTGTTTTTGTCAGACTTGTGTTTGCATCCTCTACTGAGATGGAGTCTGACACTGGTTCCAACAGCAGCCGCTCCTCCTCACCAGAACTGGTGGTGGGCTCGTCCGTCGGCGGCTTCTTCTCCAATCAGATGTTCCAGGAGTACTGCCGCAAGGAAGGGAGCGGCCGAGACTCCAAGCCCAGGAAGGCCTTGGGGGCCGTTGACGCCGGGGCCAAGGACCACATCCAATCAGAACTGATCGGGCCCGATGGGCAGGATCTGCGCCTGAAGGTGAACAGCCGCGAGCGCAAGCGCATGCACGACCTGAACGAGGCAATGGACGGGCTGAGGGAGGTCATGCCATACGCCCAGGGGCCCTCCGTCCGCAAGCTGTCCAAGATCTCCACTCTGATGCTGGCCAGGAACTACATCCTCATGCTGTCCAGCTCCCTGGACGAGATGAAGAAGCTGGTGGGGGAGGTGTATGGCTCCGGCGGGGTCCAGGGTCACGTAGCCCGCCGAGTGGTCCAGCCGACAGTGGCGCCTCTGCCCCATCTTCCAGCAGCTGTCCCGCTCCAGCTTCTCCCCCTGGCCCAGTCGCTGCACTCTCTTGGGGGCAGCGCTGCTGCTATGACAGCCTCCACCCTCCACCACGCCACACACTCCTCAGCTCATGCCCCGCACTCGCCTCCCTCAGCTGGGTACTTGGGCTACCACGCGTCGTCCCTGCCCAGCCTGCTGAAGGACCCGCTGCACCTGGCGTCCTCCTACAGGCACTTTCCTGGCATGCCCTGCCCCTGTTCACTCTGCCAGCCCATGCCCGTCTCCACAGCCAGCCTGCACAGCCTCGCCATTCGCAAGTGATCTTTGCCCGAGTGTGGTTTTAGTCCAACTGAAAGAAGAGACTTTTATAACAATAACAAATGCCTGATCCTTTGTGGAGAGGTGCCAAACTCTTGTATATAATGTGTATAGCATGAAAATAACTTTTTCGGTGAAATATTTTGCTGCTATTTTTCCATGGAACAAGCATGGTTTTGTAAGTATTTGGGGAAATAAAATCTATTGGCTTTAATGGACAATTAAAAAGCACAAATTGGTTTAATTTCCCACAAGACAGTGAGTGGCTGCTATTAATTTATCTTGCTGTTTGTCTTTCAAAAACAAATGGTTGTGAAAGAAACAATTGTTGTGCTTGTGCAGAATCTACTTTCTTAAATTAAACACTTCCTAAAAAGAACTCTCCCTCTCTGTTTCATTTATGTCTTAATTCAAAACATGAGAAGCGCTACATGTCATTACCCTTTGGCTAAATCCTAACAAATACTTGGAGGGAAATAGTTGGTGTTCTTTAGGACACTGCTCTAAGTTCATAAGGTATTCAAAGATCTTCAAAGGCCGCACCCCACTCACAATGAAAGCCTCAATCTGCCTCTGTGAATTCATATTGTCAGCAGCTCCCCACAGTTGGTGCGCGTGAGGAGCACATGGCTGTGGAGAAAGAGAGATGTGTCTGACACAGACGCTCCAGGAGGCCCCGTGGCAACAGTGAGTCTTTAGCGGCGTGGCTCTATAGAACAGCAGGGAGGAGAGGTAGACAGGGGAGTCAGCTGCTAACTAGCCCTGTTGTGTGTTTGTGTGTGTGTGTGTGTGTGTGTGTGTGTGTGTGTGTGTGTGTGTGTGAGTGTGTGAGTGTGTGTGTTGTGAGAGAGTGAGAGTGAGAGACAATGTGTGTGTATGTGTGGGAGAGAGTGTGAGAGAGAGAAAGAGCAGTGAGGGAGTTTATATGGATATTTATAAGTGTATAAGTGTTTCAGAGAGAATTAGTAGGAAGGCTGCAGTGAGTTCTTTGGTTTACTGGAGCAGGGGGGAGTATCGTCCTGCCCTATCAATGCTCACCCGAGAGTTCAAGACAGGCCAGTAATAAAAGAGAAGAGTATATGTATGTGTGTGTGTGTGTGTGAGAGTGTGTGTGTGTGAGAGATTGTGTGTCTGTGTCTGTGTCTGTGTGTGTGTGAGTGTGGGTGTTTATGCCTCGGCAGCCGGCAGGTTGGCGCGTCAGCATTGTGCTGCCCACGCAGGGGATGCGGCCTCTCCTTTCATGAGGGAGACGTAGGATTTATCAACGTCCTGTAAAGCTCAGGACATGCTTAGCCCTTAACTCTTGTGATTAATGACACAGGGGACATGGCGGCTTTGTCCACACTCCATTCATCTGCGCTCCAGCTCGGCAGGAAGGCTAGCGGGGACATTTCAGCACAAGACAAAGGTTTGTTTGGAGGGGTTTGTTTAAAAAGTGTGTGTAAAGCAACATGTACTCGTGAGTGTCTCATGAAGTGGCCACGGTAAATCAAGACCTTATATGTTTTATTTGGGTTGGGCCTGGCTGGTGACTAAGTTTACATCAGGACAGTAAGTGTCCAAGTCAGTATCCAACTTAATAAATACACTGATAAATAAAAGAATAGATAATCAGGCCAATAAGGAGACACTCTCTGCAGAAGCACTCTCCATCCAAAGCTAGTTTTACACACAAGAACACTAGCTTGGGCTTGTGCAGCACACACGAGCACATACATGCACATATGCACAAACATACAAGTCACAAACACGATTCCTCTGAAAGCCAGCCAGACGATGAGGGCACATGCACTCCATGCCCTGATCCTTGCTCTCATTGGGTCGTGTAAAACTCACACTTGTCCTTGAGAGATCAGCTGACTGATGATGGTAAAGATCAGAGGAGAAATTAAGAGGTGCTTCTCCTCATCTCCTTGCCCCCTCACTCCTCTCTTCTCCCTGAAAGATGCCGGACAATGGGGAGCACAGGGGAGCACAAAGCGCAGAGTGGAGGGGTGGGGTGGGGACTGGCCCTTGTGTCTCTCACACACATACCCCCTTCACCCATTCACCCCAGCATTTCATCACGCTAACAAGCCGCCAGCAGGCCGCGTCCGACAGGCCGCCTGACACTCCCCGGCCCGGCACAATGGCGCTTAGCTGCTAATTTATGGGCCTATTGACACACTAAAGAGTGCCCTGTCAAGCCTCCAGCCCCGTCAGCTGGGGAAAGCCCCAGTGGGGGAAGGCAGCTGCCATCCTGCCCAGAGAAGGGGCTCCCTCAGTGGGTCACCTGGTCCCCGCTGTCCCCTGACACTGAGCACCCCCACCACCACCACCACCACCACCACCACCACCCCACACCCCACACCCCGACCCGCCCAGGGCCCTTCTCCCTTTTAGGCACAGGTGGGAATGGGAAACGGAACACATTGAGGGGATTAGCAGGGGGCTGCACCGTCGCCGCTCTCTGGTGGATAATTAGGGACACTGACTTGTGCAAAGCTGCTGTTTCCTGATTGGGAGCAGATGGCGTGAAACCCGCCGCAAGGCCACAGTGGGCTGGGAGGGGGCGGGGTGGGGTGGGGTGGATGCATTTTATGTGTGTGTGACTGTGTCCTTGAGTGATGGATATGCATCTCAGACTTAAACAAGGACACGGCTTTTCCAAACTATTGTAGCCAAGAGGGTCAGGTTTTCCAACCTCTTTAACATATCTGAGGCTGTAGGGTCAGAAACTAGAATTGATGCATGTGTCCATTTCAGAGGTTGTCCTCCATCCTCCATCAAAACCACTGTTCTTTGGTATGGGACTTGCTTAAATATTCTTTCCTGAATAGAAAAAATCGTCTTGGTCTCTCGTCTCGGTTTGTCAAAAATACATGGTACTATAACAAAATGACAAAAAGAAACATATGCAGGAGGATAAAAGAACTGTCATTCTCTTTCAGATGGTACAGCTGATTGCCACTGCTCAAAATGGAGACATATGCATCCAATTGAGTGAAAAGGGTTCTGATCAATAAAGCACATGAATGCACAGTTTTGGTGAGCAAAGGGCTGACCAGACCAGTTAATTAGTGCACTGAAGGACCCAATTAGTGGGATTGAAGGGTGGGATGGGGTAGTCATATTGCAGAGCATACGCACATATTGTGCAGCGTCTGGATGCAGAAGGCGTTCAATTAGGGGAGAAGGCTTTTTCCAGAAGTCTGTGCCCTGACCCCTGGTTGCTTTTTGCTCTCTTTGCATACTGATCAGGGGGACACACAGCTGGTATGGCGGTGCATACTCCACACACACACACACACACACACACACACACACACACACACACACACACACACACACACACACACACACACATTTGTGATTGAACAAATGGGCTCAGGTGGATGTCAGAGAACACACAAACACTCTAACATACACAGACACACATACTGTGCATGGATGCTCAGCTGGGTATATCAAGGAACATTAATTTAGGCTTTATCCATATGGAGCAGTTGGAATTCTAATTACCTGATAAACTCCTCTTGTCAACTTCATTATGTGAGAAATCATCACTGATTGTGTGAAGCAGAGCAACTGTAAAAATGATTTCCCCCAAGAGACAGAGGAGCTACACAGCACCACAGCTACACCTGAGACACAGTGAAAGATATGGTCATAATCATTTTATTTTATTTTTGATTGGACTTCAAAGGGAAATAACAACATGTGTTGACAGACAAATTACAAAATAGGTACAATAATACGGTTTCATAACAGAGACCTAAATAGGTGATGACAATAAACAAAACAGCATTACCTACATTTAATGACACAAACATGACGAGGATTATTAGGCTACCTTGTTATGGGTAAACTACGATTTAGCTTGAGGCTTTTATCAATATATTTCTGGGTTATTTTAAGCATTGCATTCTTCATGTATTTTTCACTAATAGAGTCGTTCTTCCATGACAACCTATCACGTGCCAAATTGTAGAAACTAACAAAACAACACCGTTTGATACTTCTCGGACACCGTAACCTCTCAGGCGGTCCTGAAATTATTTAGTTGAAAATGTTTTTGTAGCAGTTAATACATGATAATAAATGATCGTTATATATATATATGTGTGTGTGTGTATATATCGTATATATTTATTATTTTTGTAGCGTGGTTTATTTGTAACGTGTTGGGGTCAGAGTTCATGAGGCGCTGATGATGTCATGCTCTGAAGATGGCGGAAGGGTGAGTTTTAAGTCGTCAAATACTTGTTTTGTTTTTAAAAGTGTCCTTTCGACTTATCCATGATTGAAGACGGGTTTATGCATGTCGTGTTGATAATGTCTATCTGTGAAATTGTTTAGAGCTTGGAAATCCGTGTCATACCATTACATTACGTTCGTCTGATTGTCGGGACTAGGAAGTCGCCTCTTGGTTTGTTTACAAAAATGTTGCAGTAACGTTAGTGATCAGATAGACTGCTCTAAAATGTTGCATTCACTTACCCGAATGTTGTCAAACATAATGTCCCAATTCAGTCAGATTTGAGATATGCTTTCACAGTGATTGTGACATTAGTTCATACCATACGTATCCAAACAAGCAAGCAAAACAAGCAAGCGAGCACGGTAACTCGCTAGTTAGCTGGCTGCTTTAGCATAGTAGCTCGAAGCTAACGAAGCTATCTGACGACATTTGTCTAGCTTCAGGCCAAGCGAATCAAGTTTGCAAACAAAAGGAACAATATTAGAATGTCGAGACCAATCTAGTATATATTTAAATATATGACGCAATGAAAATATGAAATCTAGCTTGTTAGCTTGTGGACAGCCGAAGTTAATTTCTCCAACGTCATCGTGCCTTATGGTTCCAGGGAAGGAACTTGGTGGGGAGGCTGGTTCCAGCAAAGCTACCAGGTTGTCAAAGACAAGGTAAGCATTAATGCGCTGATCAGATTAGCCTCTGTGTTGTGATTAGTGTGTTGTTATAAGTCTGTGAAACCTGGTAGGTTGACTGACAGCATTAGCCTATCTGCCCTGTCATCTAACCTGAGTTTGCTTTTTCCTTCAGTCTGCTGAAGCATATGAGTTTATCAAACGAGATCTTGCCGAATTCTCCAACGTGGTGCAACATGACACTACGTGCTCTATCGTCGCCACTGCCCACGCTGTCAGGACCAAGCTGGCTGTAAGTATTCCGAACGGATTAACCTTAATGATTCGGGTCATATTTCACAACCCGCATATCTGCTATGTATGAGCCACATAGCACCCGTTCAGACGGGAATGGACCTGCTTCTGTTGACCTGCAACATGATGCAATATCAAAGCAGCTAAGATTCCTCCTTTGTTAATCTGTCCTCAGGTGGAGGGCTCTTCAGAGGCCTCAGAGAAGGTGAAGAAGAGTTTATCTAACATTCTGGGGGTCATCACAGACACCCTTGCACCACCACCCGACAAAACCATTGACTGCGATGTCATCACACTAGTGGCTACGCCTTCAGGCACAACAGAGGTGTATGACAGCACCAAGGTGAGTTGCTGAGTTGCTGGAACAATTGGGCTGATTGGTGGCACTTAGTCACTGCTTACAGTCTGGGTGCCCTGTGATGTGAGGCTCTAGTGCCTCACTTTAGTGTCCATAACGTGTGCTCGCTGGGACGCGCTAACGTGGGACGCTCTATATTCATCTTGAGTTATTTATCTGAAATTCTGAGTGTGTGTGTGTAGTGTAAAATGTATTGTGTGATCTGTGGAACTGAGCTGATGTAATAATGACATGCATGTCTGTAGGCACGTCTCTACAGTTTGCAGGCAGACCCGGCTACATACTGCAATGAGCCTGATGGTAAGAAATCAGCCCCCTCCCCTCCTGTCAACTATGGTATTTGCCTGAGTTTGTCAAGGTCACCAAGTGTACACACAAACACACTCACTCACTCACACACACACACTTGTGATTATGCTGCTGCACTACATTTTTCTTGCACAGAACATGTTTAAGACAAATTACCCGTTGTGAACATTTTAGTATGTCCTAAAGTTATGGCAAACACTCCACATGCTGTGAAGACATTCTGAAAAAAAATATGCCAGCCAAAAGCGCTAAAGTTATGCAGTGTTTGACATAGAAAGCCAAAGTGAGTAGATCGGGCTGGCTTCCCTGTTTAAAATGTACTTGGATCAATATTTAAAAAAAGAATAATCTATTTTTAATAGCACTCATATAACTCAGCAGATGATTGAACCACAGACCAAAGCCTGGGAGCAAGTGGGAGGATATTTGGCATTCTTGCTTACACAAGACCATGTGGTGAGAGACTGGCCAGCCTAGAGGGTTTTAAGAAAGAGAGCTCACAGGATTGCTTGGTCTCCTCAGTATGAACATTTGTATCCATTTATATCTTCAGTGTCCACATTGCCCACAGCAGCATCTATTTATGAACCCTGATACACACGAAGGACTTGTTTGCAGTGTGTTTTCTAGTTGTGTGATGTTATGTGCATACTGGCATCTATTTTGATTGTGCAAGTAGCTGTAGGCTTTTCACTTGAAGATTTTGGACAGCCTCTTAGATTGACTTATACTACTGAATAGTTTTTGACTAAATCAACTAGAAAGTAAAATAAATGAGTAAACAGTGCAGTTTTTCATGTTTCAAAACACAAAGTGTTTTTCTTAGTCATAGCTGTGGTATTATAATTTTGTAATGGTTGGATTCCAAATCCCTAATAGAATTTATAGTCTACCATTTGTATATTACTCTGTACGTTTTGCTGTATTGTAATGAAGTGTTAGTATATATGTTATATGAAGTGTTTGTGCATGTGTGTCTGCAGGCCCTCCAGAGCAGTTTGATGCCTGGACATCCAGTTTCAGCCTGGAGGACAAGAAAGCAGAGATCTCTGAGCTGCTGGTCAACAGCCCCTCTATCCGGGCGCTCTACAATAAAATGGTACGCTCCGCTCCGCCCATCCCATTTCCCTGTGTTTGGCCCCAAAACAGTTAACACTTTACTTACCTCATAAGACTGACATAACCATGTCATAACCTTGTCATGGCAGATGTCATATGCTGTCATGAGTAGTTGTTACAGTTGGCGTCCAGTGATGTAACAGGATCTTGTCCCCATGTTCGGTAATTCTCGTGACGGTATGATTGTGACTGTGGTTTTGAAAACCTGTTCTCCCTGTCTGTGGCAGGTGCCTGCAGCTGTGGCCCACTCCGAGTTCTGGCAGCGCTACTTCTACAAAGTCTTTCAGCTGGAGCAGGTATGGTCTCCAGCATGTTATGCAGAACACTTCACTTAATAGGCGAGATCTAACTTAGACCTTTTAACACAGTGTACCTGAGATGGAAAAAGTTAGATTGTAGTCTCTCAACTGCTGTCTGCAAGGAACATTGTCACAGAAAATCTTGATCGATATCATTCTCTTTACAATGCAGATCACAGGAAAAGAGTTAGAGGTAATAGCTTTATAGATTGCCTGGTAGCTGATAGCATTCAGCATCACACAGTATCAGAAGATGCGAGAGCACCATAATATCCTCCAGTTCATGTTGTTTCCTTAGATCAGTTTGAGTGTTCCTTGTGTGTCTGACCTGTGCTTTGCTGTATAATGTAGCAGACCCCTAGACAAGGCACCCTGTTTGTCTGAGGATTTATTCCCTTGCACCTCCTCCCTGCCATAGAAAGAGTTTTGGGAAAGATGTTTTGGTTTGAGCCCTATCCTATTTCCTCAGTCACTAATAAGTGACTTTTCTGTCCTCCTAGTATCATTAATGTGGTAGCCCCTGGCATGAAGTCTGAATATGAAGTGTTCTTTAGTCCCTCTAGTGGTGATTAGGCTGTGTTGGAATGAAATATTGCTCTTCAAATAGCTGGTGAATTGTAAATGCTGAACAAGGTAGATCTACAATATTTGACCTGTAATTCTGTATTGAGTAATATCTCTCTGTGTGTGTGTGTGTGTGTGTGTGTGTGTGTGTGTGTGTGTGTGTGTGTGTGTGTGTGTGTGTGTGTGTGTGTGTGTGTGTGTGTGTGTGTGCGTGTGCGTGTGCGTGTGCATGCCTGTGCAGGAGGAGGCCAGGAGAGTGGCGCTGAAACAGAGAGCGGAGCAGACGGCTCACCGTTCAGAGCGAGAGAGTCTGGGCTGGGAAGAGGAAGAGGAAGGTGGGTCGGGGGGAATGACTTAAAAGTTGCACACGAAAGGTTACAAATGCAGACATTCCTTTTGGGTCAGATGAAGTGAATGACCTCTTTTGCTTTGGCACTCCTTTTTTCTCTCCGATTTCCTCTCTCCCTCTTTTCCTTTTGATGCTTCCACTTCTCTCCCTGCCCTGTCACTCTCCTCCTCTCCTTCCCCTCTATTACACTCTTTTCTTCCCGTTCCCTCTCTTTCTTGTTGTCTTTCTCAGACGAGTTTCTGGGTGCCACCTCCACGTCTCGTCTGGACTTCACCCCTCCTCTGAAGGACCCCGCCCGCATCTCCCTGTCCTGCCTGGCTGCCGCCGCCTGCTCCACCCCCCAGGCCCTTACGGCCCCCCAGGGCTACGTCTCCCCCTCCGCCAGCCAGGGCGCCTTCTCCCCGATCTACACCTCGGACGTCACGCCCTCCCTCAGCAGCGACAGCGTCAGCCTGCCCACCCAGCTGGAGGCCCAGCTCAGCCCAACGCCCACGCCCGCACCCGCACCCACATCCCCACAGCCCCTGGTCCAGGAGCTGAGCCTGAGGCTGAGCGAGGCCAGCCTGGAGGAAGTGGAAGAGAGCCCAGAGGAGCAGCAGCAGCAGCAGCAGCAGCAGCAGACGGGGGGAGAGCAGCAGAGTGCTCCCTTGCCAGAGGTTGTCACAGACGGGCCGATCCCAGAGGAGGAGCCCCCGGCAGCGCCCACGACCAGGACCGAGACGAACAGAGAGGACGGCCCACAGGACCTGAGAGTATTTGAGCTGAACTCGGACAGCGGCAAATCCACACCCTCCAACAACGGCAAGAAAGGTGAGCAGAGAGATTATTGCTATTTTATTGCTGTGTGTAACGGGACCGAGTAGTATCACAGTGTGTGGGTCTGACCGAAACTCAGAGGCTTGGAAAATCTAAAATCAAGCAACATACCATCAATATGCCAACCAGTGAAAAAAAGAACAAAATTCAAAAACATCAAAAAAAGTCTGCAACTGATCTTCTTGGTAACTTCTCTATCAGAGCTAGACTAGACACGACTAGACTAGACTACATAGGACAAGACAAGACAAGGATACATATACACAGGTGACCAGCACCATTTACAAACAGAGGGATACACTTAACAATCAGTAATCACATACATGACAGGACAGACTGTCATACAATAGTATATGGTTGTTCTATGTGCAATCAGCAGATTCTAGAGAGAGGCATTTGGATAATTCCTTTCTGAGGCAAAATAAAGGTAAAATGTAGAAGCCGTTTGATCAAGGCGACTTCCGCCACACCCACTGCCATAACCAGAATGAACCTGGCCAATTACGCCCGGAACCAAATAAACATTCCCCCATCTCCCGGCGGCACCCCTTTATCGTCGGACCGACGCACACAGATATGGACAATCCACAAGTAACCTTTTACGCTACAAACATAATATCTTTCTGTTGGTGCACCAACTTATGCATACCAAAATAGTCTTGTCTTCATTTATCAGTGAGTGTTTGTACGTATGTATCTATTTAGCATCAGTGTGTGTGTGTGTGTGTGTGTGTGTGTGGGTTATTAACTTTGTGTGTGTGTGTGTGTGTGTGTGTGTGTCCCCGTGTCCCCTCAGGCTCCAGCACAGATGTCAGTGAGGACTGGGAAAAGGACTTTGACTTGGACATGACTGAGGAGGAGGTGCAGATGGCCCTCTCTAAGATGGATGGCACTGCAGAGGTGAGAGCCAAAGTGTTAACCATCAGCCCTACATTCAGTCTTCCACTAATTCTTTCTCGACGGATGTTCAAGTCTTTCACTAATTCTCTTTCAATGGAAGTTTAGTCTTTCACTAATTCTTTCTCTGTGGAAGATGCCAAAAGACATTGTTGGCTGAATTGGTTGTGTGTTGTCGGTGTAGGGCATCATTTAGAAACAAAAGAACATACACACACACACACACACACACACACTCTTTCACTTTCTTGAATGCCTCTCTTTCTCTCTCTCTCTCTATCTCTCTCTTTCTCTCTTGCTCTCTCTCTAAGGATGAGGACTGGGAAAACTGGGACTGAACTGGAAGCCTGAAGCAGGAATTCTGTGCCCCCACCAACACCTCGCGCCAACAAGCTGAGTTGTCCCTCTCCTGCAGATCCCCTGTGCTCACCCTGTCTGACCCTCACAGCCCACTGGGAAACATCACTGAGGGCAATGCCACCCCCAAAAATACCCCCCCCCCCCCACACACACACACACACACACACACACACACACACACACACACACACACACACACACACACACACACACACACACACACATGACACACACACACACACACACACATGACACACACACACACACACACACACACACACACACACACACACACACACACACACAGTCTCTCTCCCCATCTCCACCCCTTCCTCTGCCCTGTCATCGTAATAAAGCTCCGCTCCCGTCATGCATTGCCCCAGCGGCCATTTTGTGTGCCCAGCATTTTAGGGGACCCGCTGATTCTCTGAAGGGGTGTTTTCTGGGTTAAGGGGTAGTAAGCCTTAGAGCCTACTTTAGCGCTGGGGCTCGTAGCTTCCACATCTGACTAACATTTTGAGGAGAAACGGATCCGTCGGTGTACGGGTGATTCCGTCATCGCCGGAGTGGTTGCCATAGTCAAAAACATAACTATAATAATAATAAAAGAATCCATTTTATGTACAGTAGGTGTGTTAAGCCAACACTATCCCAACAAGAACGTGTTCAGGCTTCTCAATAGCCATTGACTGTAATGCTGCTTGTTGGCCCAAGAAGATAAAAAGCTCCTTCAAACTCAAATATGAGTGTATATGTACCTTTTATTTTTCTTTCAATGGTGTACTGGAGTGTTTTTCTTCTGTTGATCTTTTGTGTACTATATTACTTACTAATAACCTCCTGTTTCACGCTAGATCAAAGTGCAAAAATGACTTTGGCTTCTAGGACTGTCAGAACAATGTGGAAATCCACAAGTGATTATAAGTACACTCGCGAATCAGCAACATGGCGGCCTTGGGAGACAGCGAATGTGTTTTGTCTGAAGAAGAAAAGAAAGAGTTGACTAAACACAGCCAGTACTTGTTGCATCATTCGTGTTATGTTTTCATGTCTTGATTCCCCTGTTCACTGGGTGAGGAATGACAACTGCGTAGCATTTGTTACATTGATTGCAACATGATGCAAGAACCGGTCTACTGTCTGACGCCCCCCCCCTTGCCAGTTGTCTGATGTCCTCAGATTTTATGTTTGTTGCCTAATGGCTTAGGGCTTTCTCTGTCATCCATTGTGATAAAAAGAACAAACAAAAAACAAAAAGAAAACAAAATCATGTCCAGCACATCCTCAATAATGAGGATATGCTGTGCTCTGAAAAGCAAGTTGGAAGGTTTTGCTGTTTGTGTAGACACAGAGCTTTAGTGAGGATGGTTCCTTTAGCCGTTGCATAGGATGTTGAGATCCCAGATGCAACAGTGCTTTGGATTTCCCTTTCAATTTTGACAATAATGTGAATGCAAGTTTTAATTTCACCTTTTTTTTTTTTTTTTAATTTAAAACAAATCTCTGGGCTTTCCCTACAGAGGGAATGGCGTCATAATTTGGAGGGGTAAAGCGATTTAAGTTGATTCATGCTGATCGTCTCCACAACATGCTTTGTATTGCATGCCGATAGTCACCATCTTCTGCTGACTGTTGTACTGCTGCTGTCCACATGCTTGGCCGCTTTCTATGTCATCTGTTTGGAGAATTAACAACACTTATTTCTTATGTAATATGTGTTGCATGGCTTTATCCTGTCTCTCTCTCTTCTCTAGCAGTAAATACACACATACAGAAGTTTATCTTCTCTCTCTTTTTTTTTTATACATATTTGCACTTTAAACAATACTTGGTTGGAAGCTGTTGAGTTTTGACTATTTCCCTCTATTTTTCAAACTAGTGTCATTAAAACAAATTTCATGCCATGTGCTTGTCTGTGTCCAAATATTAATGCAGATATTTATCATCAGGTTAATGATGATGATGATGATGATGATGATGATGATGAGGGGGGCCTCTGTCCTCATGTCTTGTCATATCAGTCTAATTTTATTTGTTAAGGCTTGCCCATGTGTTAGTTTGGTGTCACCAAGGAGCTAACACTTCAAGTGTCATTGAGATAATATCATGAAACTAGGGGGTCTTTTTGAACGTATGCAGGTTGTGAAGTAAAACGCTTATCCCACAGTATGCCACTCGACATCAAGTGTAACATCATCACACGTGTAGCCTGTAATAATGACTAATGGTCTAGCTGGAATGAAGAGTACCTGCCCTGATGGCTGGGATGCTTACCAACAATACCCTCAAGCCTTCTGTCCAGTATGAAGAACTAGGTAGACAGGCACTACAATCCTGCTCTCCTTCCCGCCAGAGGAGCTGCAAGGTAGGCAGTACAATCTCACGTTTATCTCCCAATTATCTCAAGCTAGAACAAAAATGATTGCTCTTATCGAGGCCTGGAAGTAATTAAGTGCCAATATTTGTCTTAGTCAAACATTTGATTATGGTGATTCTCAATCTATTTGAGCGGCGCTGCTTGTAGATCGCTTGGGTGGAATTACATTTGTCCTCGCTATTAGATACAAAATCCATGATCTAATTTAACAGAGAGTAATGTTAGTATAATGGCCAGTAGATGGCGGTGTGAGCACAAAAATGGGGATTCATGCCACCCTGAAACAAGCGATTCTAGCGCAATCGGTGGGTGGGTGTATAGGTCGAGGTTCTTATGTTCTTCACCTAAAGGCAGGCAGACATACAGCCTTGATATTAAGATTATTTCACTCGAGTGCAACGAAGCCGTAGGTAAGATTCATGAGCTGGCTATTTTCAACTTTACCCTCCTTCACAAGGAAAGTCCAGGTTATATGCGTCCCTTTTGGCGGTTGGTGTGTATGCGCGTGTGTGGCAATGTAGGTCGCAGAGCGAACACCTGCCATGCACGTTTTTTTCTGCTCTTGCTGATCTTGTCACCAATATCACTGGTTGGGCTCTCCCTCTCTTGGTGGTTTAAGTGTGTCAGACAACATGGCCTTTCCCCTTTCAGTCATGGCCCAAACATGTTCAAATGTCTGTATCTCTCGTGTTATTGAAATAATTGAGTTGTATATCTACTTGCCCATTGTCATGTATTGCCACACATGAAGACTTGTCAGACATGTCCTCACCATTATAAGTAAGCACTTCTATATAGTATCTGTAAGTCACATAATATGCAGACATCAGTCTGTATCCACATGAGTACTCTGTTACAATTATACAAGTTCAGTTTTATTATAGCTTCTGATTGTAGCTGACATAACTGACATCAACATGAACAATAACATGCCACACCATATGACAAGCAAGCACTGTCATTTTGATGAGCACGCTTATCAACAAGCTCATGTCATGTTCAGCTGCCCATGATTTGAAGGTTGTGGATGCTATGTGTGTGCCTGTGTCCCCGAACAAATCAGATCACAGTGAGGTCCAGAATACTGTCAGTGCCTACAGCTGCATGTTTGTCTTCAGTAATGACAGTTCTTCCACCCCTCCCCCAGCTGATTCATACCTCATTTCCTGTTGTTATGGGTGAAGGACTTGGTATCTGTACCTGCTATAAGACTTAAAGAAAAACACATTTGACTGTTGTGTTGATGGCTAAAGTCACCCTAAATAGTTTTGAGAATGCTGTACCATATCCACGGAAAGGGAAGTGGCACTGTAGGAAGCTCAAAACCTACTTGAACTTCTTGTTATTGTTGTACATGTCACTATTTGACGTTCACGGCTTGAGGCATCAATCCAGTTCTCTGCTTTTTTTCTCCATATGAACTCTCAAGATGAGGTCTTAATGGTGGGAGTGACTGTTCATTCTTCCATGCCCAAGAGAGGGAAACCCAATCACTCCAGAGCAGCTCCAAACCCATGGAGAGAGCCTATGGGGAGGGTTCGAGCTGTACCTCTGCTCTGTGGAATGTGCAGAGGTGGTGAGGAAAGGGGTGGGGGAGCTGCAAAGACAGTAAGGGGCTTGGTGCACTAAATATCTGCAGGTGTAGATGTGTGTGTGTGTGTGTGTGTGTGTGTGTGTGTGTGTGTGTGTGTGTGTGTGTGTGTGAGAGAGAGAAAAAGGGGGAGTGTGTGTGTGTGTGTGAGAGAGAGAGAGAGAGGGGAGAGTTTGTGTGTGTGTGTGTGTGTGTGTGGGGGGGGGGGGGGGGGGGGGGGGGGGGGGGGTATGGGCTGACGGTTGAGTGACATTCAGTGTCTGCTCCATTGGCTGTTATTGTTCCCTGACAGAGAAAGAAAGAAAGAGAGAAGGAGGTGGAAAGGAGAAAAGAGATGGTGAGAGCTCCTCTTCCAGAGAGCAGGCCCTCCACCTCTAAACTCAAGTCAATTATTGACTTTCTCCTGAATGCACCTTAGTTTCCCCTTTTACATGTATATGAACTCGTTCACAAGAGACTTCACTGACTGCAGACTACAACCCCCTCATAAGAAGAGGCTGTTGTTTTTCGTCTTACAGCCCTACTGGGGGTGGGAGGGAAGAAAAGTCCCCGTGTCTCATCCCCTAACACTGATGCACTGTCCCACCTATTCAGCCCAGCGCTGCGGCCGGAGGAGGTTGGGGGGGACCTGTGGTGCCTTCCTTCTCTGAGCTCTGCTGGTTTGTCCACCAACAAAACCCCTTACCTTTCCCAGCATGCCATTCAGCTGGAGAAGCGGCCTCTGGTATTGTGCATGTGAAGTGATGCTGGGGAGAGGAAGTGCCTGTGGTTGGGACTGGGTTAAGAGGGTTCCCACACAGCCAGCCCAGACCTGCAGCACAGCAGACATCTGCAAGAGAGCCGTGGTGCAGAGAGGGGACGTGTTTTGCAAAAAGCTCACCCATTCGTTCGCATACTACAGAGACAGAGGACAGTGCCATGTGGTCTTAAGTACTAGCTTTTGAGTGTGTCTGTGTTTCTGAGTATGCTTGAGTAGATACAGTCCTGTAGAGCTCCCCTGTATTCAACTGGTAGAGCAAGACACCAGTAACTCTGTCTGTGTTGACCCTGTTGTCTGAGCATGCATTGGGACTTTTCCTGTGGAAGCCTGTTTGATAGATGCCTAAATAAATGAATTTAAGTGCAGTATCTGTTTTGCCTAACTGGTTTTAGCTGTGGAGAGCGGGTGACAGATTTCATTTGTACTCTGAACACACACATATTGTGTGTGTGTGTGTGTGTGTGTGTGTGTGTGTGTGTGTGTGTGTGTGTGTGTGTGTGTGTGTAAAACAGTACATTCTGTATCAGAAGGGTATGTTCTTGGTTTCTATTCTGGCCAGAGGGCTATGCAGCAAAACACCCAAGAAAACTCAAGTCGCTCACTTGTGGGCTGCTTTACCAGGGGTTTGGCAGGACCCTGCCAGACTAATACAGGGAACAACAGTTGGCGTTTGCGGGGATGTTGGCAGCCTTGAGTTTTGCATGGCACCATGGCTTGCACGAGGAGATTGGCACGTCTGGGATTTTGGCCTGGCTACGTTTTCCATTTTTGGATTTGTGTTACTGACCTTGGCACCCAACGCGGTGCTGAAAGCGATGAGTCTGAGATGCCTGTGGTTGAGCTTTGGGAGGTTAAAGACTGCGCATTCCTTTGCTGCAATTTGTTTTGTTTGCTTTGGGATTCGTCATTTAGAGGCAATTGGTGATGCACTAGGCCTGAATCGGCTGAATCGGCGGTTTTACCAACACCATTGCGCACAGTGATGGACTAGAACAGTGATAAATCACATGGGACAGTAGGCTACAGATGGCCTTATGGTCAAGCAGCACTGCTTGACTCCCCCACTCAACATCATTGTTCTTTCTGTTCTGTCAACTTCTGCAACACCTCAGCCCCTGTCTGTGTCTGTCTGTGTCCACCAGCACTGACCTCTGAGGCTCTCAGCCCAGCGCTCATTGTGAAGTATCTGTATGATTACTGTATGAGTGTTTGGAGAGAGACTCTGAAGAGTTGGTGCACCTGGACACTCAACAGAAGAGAGCGCTCCGAGGGGCTTCCGAGCGCCTCTGCCCCAGATGAGAGGATGGGGCCGGTTGACTGAGGGACATCTGCCCCCTGTGATGAGATTAAGGACAGATTCCTGGATGGGAATACAAATCCAGCGCGAGAGTAGATTAAGCACCAGATATAGGACCGGAGCTGGAGCATACCTGGCTGCATGTGCGTATCACTCCCTTCCCCCTCGATTTGTTTCTTTTTTTTTCCATCTCTTGCTCCCTAACCCTCAGCCACTCTCTGGCTCTCTATTTCTCAGACTACTGTTCTGTCTAAATATTTTGTTGAGTAGATCCTTTGATGTTGTTTGAGTGTGTGTGTGTGTGTGTGTGTGTGTGTGTGTGTGTGTGTGTGTGTGTGTGTGTGTGTGTGTGTGTGTGTGTGTGTGTGTGTGTGTGTGTGTGTGTGTGTGTGTGTGTGTGTGTGTGTGTGTGTGTGTGTGTGTGTGTTGAAGAAAGAGAAAGATAAAAGGACAGTGCCAGTAAAAGTAGATGAGTTGTTCACTTAGTTGTTCTCCTCTTTGCTGTCAGATGCTGTATGCTCTCTACTGTCATTGGTCTGTAGGTGGTCGACAAGCAGCAGCCCACTAAACACAGAGACTGAAGAAAAACAGCGCTGTGAGCAAGCACTTCAGATGAAATTGGTCACCATAGAAACAGCGCCTTTTCCCTCCCCCCCTCTTCTTTGGCAACACTCATGTTCTTGTAATGATGGCTAAATTAGCTGAGCTGTAGTCGTCTAGTATGAAGGGCCTCCTCTGGACTGTAGAGAAAGAGAGAGAGAGAGAGAGCGAGAGAGAGAGAGAGAGAGAGAGAGAGAGAGACACTTACCACCCTGGTTGACGTGTGCCTGCACTACCCACACTGCTGTCTCGAAGGGCCATGGCGGTGGCTTAAGGTGTTTCCCCAGCGCTGTGCTAATGATGTGTAAATGATGGCCACTGTCAGCACATGAGCGCAGTGCTGGAACTTCCGACCCTCTCACCATCTCCATCATTGCTTCAGGCTCCAGTAAGTTCTGGATGAAGTAACTTCCTAGTGCATTGCCACCACCACTTTTTAAAACGCTGTCGCTGAAGGACCAGATGCTAATAAAGTGTCTCTGTTGCTGTTTGATTCACTGCTAGCTTAATGGTGCGGTTTACTGATAGAATGTTCTGATAGTAAGTAACGCATTCGTTTTTTGACCAGCTTCAGGTGAAATGGCACAGTTGAGGTCGGACTGTTTCAGTAACTCCTTGTGAGTCGGCCCCACTGATTAGTGCCTTTCATCCACTGCATGCTAGAGGTGCACTTGACCTACTTCTGAAATGTTCTTTCAGCGAGGTTGGGCACTGTAGCCCACCTTACTAGCTGTAATTATAGCCTATAGCATACAGTCCTATTCATTGCAAGTACATTGTTACGGAAGACCTTGCTCAGAAAAAATAACTGTTTTACAAGTAACCATTCATTTTGGTAGTGTTGGGTGTATTTTGTTCCTCTTCATTTAACTGTAATATGGCATATAATACAACTTGTCTTAGTAGCCAATTGCCATTTCTAAATTCTCCATCCCAGACCCACAGAGGCTGAAATCTATCCTCCTTTGCTAGAGCTAAAAGATAAATCTGAATGGACAAAACAACTGCTAAAATCATCAGTTGCCCAAGATGTTATAAGCATTCAATGCTGATGCATTATAGTATTCCCTGCTGCCAAAGGTGTTCTACATCAAGATACACATTTTGTTGTGTTGTGTTGTCAAGCAACTGGATGAGTAGACATTTTGTTCTTTTTTTTTTAAAGGGATCTGGTCCAGTTGTCACTCACATTTTACAAGCTGCTGCTGATTTTCAGACAACTCCTCAACTTCTGTTCTACAGCTAATCAATAAGTATATTCCACTGTGTTTTCAAATGGTCCTCACATACACATACAGTACATGACCCGTTTGCTTTATTCACTGGGTAAGTTACATGCATCCATTTCCTCTCCTGTCTTTTTTTTCTCATTGGTCAAGTTGTGGTCATGTTTATGCATCTTCATGATGTATGACTATGTCCTTTAAAGGGGGCAGGGGGCAGACTGAGGTCAATCCAAAGAAACGCAGTGAGAGGTCTCTTTTTTTCCACTGTAAGAAGACAATCACCAGCATCTTGCAGATGGGGACTAGCACTATAACCAGCCTTGCAGGAGATGGATGCTGTGTGCTTCAGTGCGCCCAGAGACACGCTAAGCGCCAATGTTTCTATCGGGTCTACATAGAGCCCCAGAGCAGAAAACACCCGCCAACAAAGGAGGGCGATGCGTTTCTTTTCAATGCTTCATGTGTCCGGAACATTTCACACCACTTCCTTTCAAAGGCATTCACACTGACTGGTGCGGGTTCAATCTAGGTTAAGTGCACTGCCTCCATGGCACGACCTTCTTGGTACTTTCTCCAGAACACCCAGCCACCCACTCTCCACCCCCAAGTCCCCCGTACCCTACCCCCCCCCCCCCCCCCCCATTCCCGGCTGAGACTGCCCAGGGCAGGAGGCCTGCGCTGGGCCTCACAGTGCCCCCGGTGCCTTATTCACCAAGAAATCACCGCAACACAATTACATTAACAGCGGAAACAGGGGCGGCTCACCCCCCAAGAATCCAGGGAATGTTGCTTTGAAAGCAGCCAACAGCAGCGCACAAAGAACCCCTTCTCCATCGCACACACTCCTGCTTCAGAGACTCTGGGATAGTGCTGAAGAGTCTGTCTTCTGCTGGGTCTTCTGTGTGTGTTAGGTGTGTGCGTGTGTGTGTGTGTGTGTGTTTGTGCGTGTTGGTGCTGGTATGTGTGTGGGTGTGTGGGTTGGTGCTGCTATGTCTTCTCTGTTCTCCGGTGAGTGTGTGTGTGTAATCTGGTATGTCGTCTGTGTGTGTGTGCACAACAATATTCTTTGTATATGGGGTTTGTGCGTGTGCGTGTGTGTGTGTGCAGATATGTTTACTTCATATGAGTGGTGCATGTGTGGATGCGTATGTGATGTATGTAAATGCGTCATGGTATATATTTCTTATGTGTGTTTTTTTGTGTACACTGATATATCCATAGTATTTGCAGTGTGTGTATATGTATATATGTATATGTATACATCTGTATGGGTTTCTGTGAGAATGTTCACGGGCGCACGTGTGTGTGTGTGTGTGTGTGTGTGTGTGTGTGTGTGTGTGTGTGTGTGTGTGTGTGTGTGTGTGTGTGTGTGTGTGTGTGTGTGTGTGTGTGTGTGTGTGTGTGTGTGTGTGTGTGTGTGTGGAGAGAGTGTTTTTCCCCTCAGAGCTGGAGGGATATGGGAGTTTTAGGAGGGGGCACAGTGAGGTTTTTCCATCCAGGGCGCTTAAAAAACATCTCAAAGATGGCATTTAACTTCAGAGCCCTCTGCCCTGCACACAGAGGCAATGGGAATAAAGCAGCAAACACACCCTGCAGCTTTATTCCCTGTCTCTCTCTCTCTCTCTCTCTCTCTCTCTCTCTCTGTGTGTGTGTGTGTGTGTGTGTGTGTGTGTGTGTGTGTGTGTGTGTGTGTGTGTGTGTGTGTGTGTGTGCGCGCCTGCATTTAAGTCTGTGTGTGTGGGTATGAATGTGAGAGTGAGACCACAAAAGTTGTCGAGTGGGTCTTTGGGCATGCATGCGTATGAATATGTAAAATGTAATTTGTGTTTTTGTGTGACAAAACATATTTAGCTCTTATTTGTGTGTGTGTGTGTGTGTGTGTGTGTCTAAAGCCCCATGTGTATGTGTCCAGCAACTTGCTTGTGTACATGAATCAGTGCGTGATGAGGAACATGTTTATGATCATCCCTCTGTTCACACTCATCCGCCATGTAATTGAATTATTTGTGGTGATCACTGTAGAACGGCACGTATCTCACTGCAATATTCTGTCTGCGTAGAGGGATTGCTGAGAGTGCCCTGGCCGTGGCTGTGGCCGTCTCAGGGGACCTGGAGGAGAGCAGGAGGGGGGCGGAATGATCATGCAGGTTTAAAGAAAAGCGACAGCAGGAGAGGAGAGGAGCTGGGGACTCTCTTTTCGACCCGCTGGGTCCAGACGGTTCCGCTTCGCTGTCTCTCCGAGTCGCGTTCCACTTGAGCGCACACGGAAGACTTGCGTCAGGGTTCTCTGGCTTTCGCTCCGGCCAGGTCCGAAAGGGTGCTAAGCTCACGTAAAAGCTCTTTCTGTGTTTGCCTTGTTCTCCCGACAGTGAAAGCCAACACTTTCCAAGACTAGCGCTTCTGGTTTCCACAGAACATTTCTTCTACAAAAATCCAGACTGTAATGTGTTGAAAGCGGTTTGGTCTAGCTCGTCCTAAGAGCTGTTTTGATTCCATTCTGTGTGATTATCAAAACAGCTATTTGCAGTTATTTGAATGCGGAGGGTTAAGCAACCGGCATTTCACAGTCAAATTACACCGCACAACAATAACAACTGCCAAGCGCTGAACTTCAATGTCTGCAACTTTCAGCAAGGTTCAAAAGATTAGTATCTGATGGCGCCAAAATGGTGCAATAGAAATGCCGTGAGGTTCATTGTGGAGAGACGCTGGAGCTTGGCACACCGGCCTGCGATCCGTGAGGCAGCATGTAAACAGAGTCATTACAGCCCTAATTCCCTGGATCATTTTACCTCCTTATCTCCCTCCATGCTCCTCCTGTATCTTATCACTCGCCCTCAGAGCCCCAGAGAGCCTCCGCTGCTTAGGGGGATAGCTGTTGCTGTGTGTGTGTGTGTGTGTGTGTGTGTGTGTGTGTGTGTGTGTGTGTGTGTGTGTGTATGTGTGATAGTGTGTGTGTGTATGTGTGATAGAGTGTGTGTGTATGTGTGATAGAGTGTGTGTGTATGTGTGAGAGAGAGTGTGTGTGTGTATGGGTGAGAGTGTGTGGGTGAGTGTGTGTGTGTGTGTGGGGAGAGAAAAATTGTGCAATTGTGTGTGTGTGAGAGAGAGAGAGAGAGTGTGTGTGTGTGTGTGTGTGTGTGTGTGTGTGTGTGTGTGTGGAGAGAAGGAGGGGTGGTAGAAAAGAGATGGAAGGAGAGATAGAGCCAAGTAGAGGGAATGGCTGAGTGACATCCAATGTCCATTATATCAACACAGTTATTCTTATCTGATGCACAGAGGAGAGATGGAGGAGAGAGGGAAGGGGGGAGGGAGGGCAGAGAGAGGAAGGAGGTTGTCAACAAGGTCTTAGACTTTTTATTACCTGACCATTTCCCCTTTCAGAATGACAAATTTATATTCATAGCCCCGTTGCTGAAATAAATATCAAGCCTTCGAAAGGTTAATGAAATGGCTGCTGCCTTCTCCCAGGAACCCAACACACAAACACTCGCCGACCGCCGGCTGCCATGGCAACACACCAATTGCTGATTTATTTCTCTGATAATTAGGAGCGAACACGACTGGGCCTGAGGGTCTCTTTGTCTGTGGGCACACATACACACACTTTCATAGACACAAACAAACAACACACACACACACACACACACACACACACACACACGTACGCATACACACAAAAACAAGACTCCACATACACAAATATTCCCATGAACAAACCGTTCTAGACATCATTGTTTTCAGCAGACGTCAGTGAGAACCCTCCAGGCACTCTCTTATGTTTTTGCTGTGCTATGTGAGTGGGTGAGACTTTTATGTGAGGCATGTTTAGTATTGTTTTTTGCTCTTTTGATGCACTCCCTCACTTTTGCATCTTTCCTGAGAGTGCAGGACTAATGAAGGCTCTGTTTTAACACTTGAGGTCTTCCCCTCGGACTGTCAACATCCTCTGCTGATAGGCCACAGCCCCTGAAAGGCAGAAGAAGTCCCGCCTTCCACAGCCCTGCAGCAGGCAGCCCACAGCAAACTTGAATTTTTGTAAACACTTGTTTTATGACTGGCCAATCTCAGTCCAGGCACTTTGAGAGTGTACAGAAAAGCTTTTTCACACTAGTCTTGATGTGTTGGCTGTCGGAGAGACCCGGGAGAGACCCGCATGCGTCCCCCAGCCTCTCGTCTGTCGTCCCTCTGGGGGGACGTGGGCTGGGTCAGTCTCAGGGGCTGTGTTTGGACAGAGGCTGGGTCCCGGGGCGGGACTGACTCCAGACCTGTAAACATGATGGATGTTCATGTGAAATGTGAGCACTCTTTTCACAATTCACTCCAGCCTGCACCCCCCCCACCCCCCCACCCCCTTCCTCACAACCACTCCCTTTCACCCTCCACCTAATCGGATATGATTTCCCCCAGTGGAAGAAAATAAAAACAGAAATATCCCATCCAGAGAGGAGAGGGAGAAGAGAGGAGAGGAGAGGAGAAGAGAAGAGAAGAAGGAAGGGCAGAAGGAGGAGAGAACAGCACAGCATGAAAAGAGGAGAGGAGAGGAGAGGAGGACAGACAAAGTGAAGAGAGGTGCAATAGCTATGGAGGAGGAGAGAGCAGATGTCCAGGGATAGTGGGGGATAGTATTTGGTGAGGAGAAGGGAATGAAGGAAGGAGGAGAGAACGGAGGAGAGAGGGCCCACTCCTCAGCTCACAGATGTGCTCCCAATCCCCTCTGCCTCTCCCTCTCTTGGCCAAGTATGCGACCTCCCGATTGGACTAATAACCGCCTTTAATTAAATCACTTCTAAATCATGGTGGGCTGACAGGCCTCCTTGGGGCCGGGTGGGAGTGGACCACGGCGCGTTTGGCATTTCTGTTTTGTTTCTGCTTCTCCCCAGCCCCACTCCCTCCAGGCATCACTAATCTATCCAAGCTGTGCAATCCACACCCAAACACATTCTCCGAGCTGACCCTTGGGGTCCGCACAGCCATACTGTCTGCAGCCTTGGCTCAGGGTCCAACAGAAATACATCTTTTTTTCTTTGTCTGGATATATCGCGTGTATGCTTCTCTCCATCTCCTCCGACCCTCCCTCTGTCTCTCTGTCTCTATCTCTCCCTGGACTCTTTAAACTATTGTGGTTTTTGGTGGAGGCAAATGAGGCCCAGGGAGAAGAATGCATTACTGGCAGCAAGGGCGCAGGCCGAGGGGTCCTCTGTCCAGCACGTCTGCTCTCTGTCCTCCATCCACTAGGCCAAGGGCTGGACTCCTGACACGCTCCCCCGGTCCCCACAGACCTCCTCAGGGCTGTCAGAGGCTGTGGACATCACTGTAGACAGCAAGGCATTTGGGCCAGGCCACATTAACTTCAGCACCTATAATCTACTAGAGATTCTCAGACCCGTTCATAACAACTTTTTTTTTTTGAATGGCTTCATAGGAGTTAGTGTTGTGTTCAGGGACTTTCCCCAGATACACACATTTGAATGGCAAAACGGCACTCAGTGTTTCAGCTATCTGTGGTAGTCTATCCTTGCCTTCTAGCATGGCCCATCATATAACACGACAGCACCAGTCATGCTAAGGCTACGCTGGTTAACAGGCTAACAGGTTTTTTTTTTGTTCAGCCACACCGGTCGCAACACAACGTTACTTTATTGCTTTGCAGTTTGAAGTTACATGTAAAGCCATCATTCAAACCACTCACATTTAGCCATTTCGAATTTTTAAGCCTAGCATGCTTTCTGATGATGAGAAGTCTCTCTAACACCCTCCTCCCAACAAACACACATGCACACACACACACACACACACACACACGTACACACATCAGTGTGAATGTGGCGCTTCGACTTCAGCAGGGGAGGCTATTCTAGAGGGCATTCCTCAAATGACTCACGATGGTCTCACAATTTTGAAACAACCATAACCAGGACTCATCTGGGGCTCATCATCATGCTCAGCACCAAACTCTTTGCTTGCGTTCAGAGGTCGTTGAGGTTCTCCAGGCTTTTCACTCACGTCATGAGCCAGTATATCTTCCTATCCTCCCAACAAGTCCTTGCTTTATCCCTGTTTAAGCGCTCGGGCCGCCGTGGACTTGAGAGGGTGGAGACCGTTCTGTCCTGCTGTCCTGCGAGCTCCCCTTTTTCCTGCTCTCTGGTCCTGGATCCCCATGGCAGCAGGCTCAGCTGTAGTTTATGGCCCGTGCTCTAGTTGTCAGTGGGGAAAGCTCTGTAAAGTTCAGCTCTGCTAGAGGACCATGGCGTTCAGAGATTCTTTAGCGTACAGATATTCCACTCCAGTCAACACCCACCCCCACTCTCCCACCCCCCCAGTCCCTCAAGCTGGCCTGCAGCAAAGGGGATTCCTGTCTCAGGCACAGATGTTTCTGTCAGTCGCCAAGTCAGTCCTCATCTCTCTCTCTCTCTCTCTTTCTCTCTCTCTCTCTCTCTCTCTCTCATTCTCTCTCTCTCTCTGCTAACCTCTGCACCCCCCTGATGAAGTGATGGAGCTGAAGCCTTGCAGCTGTCACATGTGATCGTCCAAACGCATGAGAGCAGCCTAGGCCAGAGTACAGTTTGGAGGTGTTTCATACCTCTTTCACATACACACATGTACACGCACACGCACACACACACACACACACACACACACACACACACACACACACTCTCTCTCTGTCTCCCACACATACACACATGTACACGCACACACACACACACACACACACACACACACACACACACACACACACACACACACACACTCTCTCTCTCTCACACACATACGCACACACACACACACACACACACACACACACACTCTCTCTCTCTCTCTCTCTCACACACATACACACATGTACACACACGCACACGCACACGCACACGCACACGCACACGCACACACACACACACACACGCACAGACATCCATATGGAAGTGGTTTAGGGCCAACAGAAAGGTTTTGGGAGCGCAGCCACCCAAGGCCACTCTCACGTGAGGAATGACGGAAAAATGCAGCGCTATTTTGTTCACCCTAAAAATGATGGAATGATCTGCTCGTAAAGATGCATTACCCCTCTGACCGCACCCCCCCCCCCCACACCCCCACCCTCCATGTGGTATTCATTTGCTCTCCCTCATCCCCACCCTCTCTCTCTCTCTTTCTCTCTCTCCCTCTCTTGTTTCTCTCTCCGTCTATCTCTCCAAACTCTCCAGCACTTCTATCACATTTGAAATACTTCAAGTTGGAGTGGAAACACAAACCACAGTTTCTCCTCTCATTCTCCTCTACCTTCATGTGGTTCAGTGTTATCCCCGCAGTCTTCAGCTCCTGAGACGGGCCTCCACATGAAGGAGAGCCAGCGTGCCGGCGTGTCGGCCTCTCTGCCATATCTGCGTGTTGCTGTGGAAAAGAGTGGAAACTGTTCTGGCTTTGGGAGCGTGCATAGATCCTGTTTCTAAGTTTGAGGGATAACACAGGAGCGTTAGAGGCTCCTGCTTCAGAGGTGTGTGTGTGTGTGTATGTGTGTGTACTTTCTTGATTCTGGATTAGTTGGGGTGTGTGTGTGTCTGTATGTACTTTCTCGATACTGGGTTAGTTGTGTGTATGTGTGTGTGTGTGTGTCTGTGTGTACTTTCTCGATACTGGGTTAGTTGTGTGTATGTGTGTGTGTGTGTCTGTGTGTACTTTCTCGATACTGTGTTAGTTGTGTGTGTCTTTGTGTCTTTGTGTGTCTGTGTGTGTGTCTGTGTGTACTTTCTCGATACTGTGTTAGTTGTGTGTGTCTGTGTGTCTGTGTGTGTGTGTGTGTGTGCGTGCCAGCACTCTTAAACACTCATCTCCACCTGTTTCCCGTTTTCAGCGCCTGCTGAAGTGCAGAGAGGGGCATATCTGTATTTATCAGCTGCTGAGTGGACTCACCTCTGACCTCTGACCTCTGGGCTGCCCAGCGTGAGCGCCCCGCTCTACCTCCTCCCTCGTTAACCACCTCCATCCTCTCCCACCTCCATCCTCTCCCGACCCCCTCCTCAACCTCCTCCATCCTCAACCACCTCCATCCTCTCCCACCTCCATCCTCTCCCTGTATTTCTGTATTTGAATGGGTTTACAATATATTACAAGATATTATTCAGACCTACATCATTACAGGGGAAACACTAAAGAGCGCCATTATACATGCTTGTAGGCTACGTGGTTTTAATAGAGTAAATCTGTCAAAGTATAGCACCCAAATAAGGAAGCTGTCTCTGTGATGAATGGAGACAGTTTATGCTCTGTAGTCTCTGGAGGTGCAAGCATGCAAGTCAGCGCTGGTATGTTACGCAATGGAAACAGAAACAATAGAAAGGACTACTAGACTACATTACATTCATTTACATTGCCAGAGAGCTTTCTACTTTTGGCTTCATCCGCAGGCAATTGCAAAGATTTGTCTTATTGTGTGTCTGTTCTCTGTCCTCCATCCACAATATAAATGCTCAACATTTCACCCAGTATTCACCACATGTGAGAAACGAGAGATCCTGCTTAGGAGTGCTCCAAGTTCAATAACTAATCACAGGATAATCAGTCACCAGAATTCCAGCTCGGTTAATTTGTAAAGAAATTAGAAAGGGTTGATGATGCATGATGTGGTGGAATGCACACTGTGTGTGTCTGTCTGTGTGTGTGTGTGTGTGTGCGTGTGCGTGTGCGTGTGCGTGTGCGTGTGCGTGTGCGTGTGCGTGTGCGAGTGTGTGTGTCTGGGTCACCTTTCCATGGCTGCTCTCAGCACTACACATCCAGACTGCTATTAAAAGTAAAATGTGGGTTCACCTAGGGACTGTGTGTGTGTGTGTGTGTGTGTGTGTGTGTGTGTGTGTGTGTGTGTGTGTGTGTGTGTGTGTGTGTGTGTGTGTGTGTGTGTGTGTGTGTGTGTGTGTGTGTGTGTGTGTGTGTGTTTGCGCATGTGTGTGTAAGAGAAAGCTTTTTAGACAGAGAATGGGCAAAGCAAACTTTCAAAGTGACATGTCAGCGGCCCACTGGAATAAACCACGTCAGAAAGATAAAACATGTCAGACGTCCAGAGGACATCGGAGCGGCCCGGCCCGTCAGGTGTGTCCCTCCACAGCACACACGTGCCTCACCACCAACAGCCCATTTACCCCCATTCCATTGCAAACACGGCTCCTGGTAACTGTTCCCAAGGTTTGAGGAGGATGGAGCATCCAAGGCGAGCGCTAGGCTTTAGGAGGCCCAAGGCAAGATTCATAAACCTGGAAGAGTTTATTAATTTAGCCAGAGACCCCACACTTCTTCTGGAGGGCCTTGCCAGCGGCACCATCACCCAGGCATCCGTCTGGTCTGCCTCCGTATGGCACCGGCTGTGATGTGAGTGCCTCTGTGGAATGAGCTGGAGAGAGCTGCAGCGTCTGGAGCAGATACCCACCACTGGCCGTGGGAAGCCTGGGAGTGGCAGTCATGCCAACCTGCCAGTCTTGGACACATTTAATGCCATGTGGAGCTCATGCCCTGGCACATACTGGCATTCGTCGGGGTGAAAAAGGGAAAAGTTTCTCACTATTAAGTAGGTCAAACTAATAACAAAGCTGCATTCAACACAGTTACCACACACACACACACACACACACACACACACACTGTTCGTCTTGGCAGCAGCTGGGCTGTACATCTGGTGGGAGAGTGTGTATATTGGATTGAAGGTGACGTGGATGAGTGCATTATTATGAGGCTAATCATTTAATCTCCTCCCTGTGGCAAAGGACCTGGAATCTGTCTCTTGTTCTCTCTCCCCTTCCTCTCTCTCTCTCACTCTCTCTCTCTCTCTCTCTCTCTCTCTCTCTCTCTCACTCTCTCTCTCTCTCTCTCTCTCTCTCTCTCACTCCCTCGCTCTCTGTGTTTAGGGAATACGGGGCTATGTATCCCAACAAAAATATGATGATTTCATTAAGTAAAGTGTTGGATAATAGTCCCATAGTTTACCGTGTTACCAAGCACATTGTTGTTTAAACACTGTTCTGTTCAAAACCCACTCTTCTCTCCCTTCATCCCCCCTTCTTTCTTTCTTTTCTTCTCTCTGTGTCTCCCTCGCTCCCTTACGTAAGGTCCACAGGGATGGGGAGGAGGTCGTGAATATTGGGCACGAACTCACAGATCACACCTGCTGATATCTCTGCTGTAGGCTTTGACTCTCTCTGGGCCGCTCTTTCCACTTGCTGTCGAGGCTCAGAAAAAAAAAAAAACACTGCAAGGCCCCAAGCGCATGTCGGGTCGATGGATTAGATTTCCAGCACCGAACCGCTCCGCTGCCAAAAGAGCGACCATCTGCGCAGGGACCGAGACCTCGCCCTCCCCCTCGCCCCCCCCCCTCGCGCTCCCTCACTTCTCTCATCCGCATTCAGACGATGCTTTCCAGAGCCCAGCTAAGGCTGTAGACAGCTGTTGTGCAGACTTTACAGCGGCAACAAAACGACCCGTAATCTCTCTGCATTGTTTTTTTTTTTTTGTTAGTCAGGGTCATTTGATTGTGGGGTAATTTTGTTTTCCCTAATAGGCCGTGAAAAACTTCTGTCTCTTGTTCGCCCCCCTCACCCCCACCCCCCACCCCCATCTCTCTCTTCCCCTCCCATTTTTTCCCGGTGTTTAATGAGAAAAGGGAAGACAGCAGCAGCAGCAGGAAAGTTTTGACCCAAAAAGTTTTTGCTGAGACTTGTGTTGGTGCTCTCACAGGGAGGCTTTTCCTGTTCAGGTTGGTTATCAAAGCCTGGCTGCTGCTGCTGCTGCTGCTGCTGCTGCTGCTGGCCGGGGACATGCCAGGGCAGCCTTACAGCCCTGCGGGGGGAGAGCTGTGGTGAGATCCACTGTAATTGGCATTTGGGAGTGACACCGCCATCCCTCAGGAAGTACCCGATTCCACCCGGGTACAAGGCGGCGGTCCCCGTGGACGGAACCCTGCGCGCTTTTTTCGTTGTTAGGTGAAGGGTGGTACCAGATGCATGTGCTCACATCAAAGACTGCGCTTTCTTGTTCTGTTTAACTTTGAAAAGAATCTTGGCCTTAGAGCACAGTGAGTGAAAAAATGTGTGTGAGTGGGGGGCAAACAAAAACAATAAACAACTTTTCATGATGAAATAATAAAGTGAGGTTCAACAAGGCACACCCAGAGTGTCTGGTTGTGTGTGTGTGTTTGTGTGTTTGTGTGTGTGCAGGTGCGGGTGTGTGTGTGTATGAGTAAGTTAATAACTGGCTGTGTGCCAGTCTGTGATGATGTGATCGTCCCTACAGATGAATAAGTGCTCTGGCTGCCATGCCATGGAGCCGGGCTCTTTGGTGTGGCGGTCAGAGCGCATGTTTGGCACCCTGTAGACCCGGGTTCGAGTCCGGGTGGGGTGACCACGCTCTCCCTTCGCTACACAGTCAGTGTGTGTATAGGAGTGTGTGTGTGTGTGTGTGTGATGGATTGCCTGTGTGATTGAGCAGGCTGTCTCTGAGAGGCTTGTTAGGAGAATGGACAGCCTCAGACATCAGTCATGCGGCCCTACTCATACAGCACCCTGTCTGCCATCACTGTGATGAGCTGATGTTTCATAAGCCATGCATTTCACTGGCTCTCCTCGCATTGATTTAATTCCCTCTTACGAGCCTGTGTGTGTGTGTGGGTTTATGTGTGCGCAAGTGTGTGGCCGTGGCTCCATGTTTGGTTTGAAGGAGCCCCTTTCAAAGAGTCAATATGTGATAAAAGGCAAGATCAAATGTGCTGTGGATGGTGGATAGCGGTCTTTCTGTAAGCGTGTCTTGGTGAGGCGCTAGGTGGAGTCCCCGTGGAGCACCTGTGCTCGCTGGCCCGCTGCCCCTTCACGTGCAGTGGGGTGAGATACATCAGAAGGCTGATCTTCAGTGCACTCGCCCTGACCCTGCACATGAAAGTGACTAGAGTTCACCCCTCCCCTCCCCTCCCCACCTCCCCACCTCCCCACACACAGCCTCCCCAGAGAGGTGCTGCTCTCCTCCTGGTCCTGTGCATGCGTGACCATGCTGCGGTGGACAGCAGGGTTGGCATGTGCGAAGGAGTGTGTGTGTGTGTGTGTGTGTGTGTGCGCGTGTGTGTGTGTGTGTGTGTGTGTGTGTGTCTGTGTGTGCGTGTGTGTGTGTGTGTGTGCAAGCGTGTGTGTGTGGGAGGCAGGTGGTACCCAGAATGACGCGCAGAAGGACATCCTTTCCTGACCTGACAGCTGAACACTTTACTGCGATATCCTTTATTCATGACCTCAGCCTCTTAACTCAACTCTGTCTCTCTGTCTCTCTCTCTCTCTCTCTCTCTCTCTCTCTCTCTCTCTCCCTTTATCTCTCTCCCTTTCTACCTCTCTATGTCCATCTCTCCCCCACTCATCTCCCTGTCACACTTCGTCTTCCTCTAAGCCCCGAAGGAGGTTTTTTGACAGACCATTGCATGTCATGGGCAGCTGAAGGGTTGTAGGTCCAGTAAAGGTGCACAAACAGGAACACCCCTGAGAATTGGCAAATACATTTCTCTGCATCCACACTCAGTTGCTGAAAAGCTAAAAGCCCCTAACGAATGAGTACGTTTACTTGAGAGAGAGAGAGAGAGAGAGAGAGAGAGAGAGAGAAGGAGTG
>NC_045165.1:25957109-25959609 GCF_900700415.2 Clupea harengus
GGTGAGCAATGGAGGAGCGGAGCCAAGTTGGATACATACAAAATGCAAATCGTCTAGTAAACAGTGTAGACATGATATTGTGAAAGTTGCTTCTTAATTTGATGAGCAGGTACAACAAACAGGAACAGATAAACAACAGGGATGGGCTTACATCATGTCTGTTTATCATGTTTGTTTGATGGACGGGGGCCACGTCCCACCCAGGGTTACACATCAGAGCACAGGCATGACAGGGCTGTCCCACTTATGTATGACTTATATAGTCAAGTTACCTCTGTGTGTGTGTGTGTGTGTGTGTTTTCTGTTGCTGTTATGCTTAATGATATTTATACAGCCATGGCACATGGCCCAAGCATGTGTGCTGTGTATCCTGTTGCTGTTATGTATTATCATGGAGTCTGCAACCATAACACTTCAAACCCCCAAATAGCTGAATGGGCCCCCAGGGTGTGCTAGCCCGTGTAGCAGGGCCCCGTACGTCACAGTCACCTGTTTACCTCTCTGGTGCTGGCTGACAAGGGAAGATCATCCAGTGACTCCCTATTATGCAGTAAGTGCAGTGGATCTCGTCAGGGTTGTTCTGTGTGGTGATCGTGTCCACTGCATGATAAGGCACACATCACTGCTTGTATTCAGTGACTGAGTGTAGTTTGTGCTACTTTGTGCTGTTGTGTAATGTGTTTTTATCTAGCTCTGCACCAAGCCCATTTCCAGAGTTCTGTCCCCTCCTCCTCCTCCTCCTCCTCCTCCGTCTCTCCCGCTGTTACGTGTTTGAGCGTTTGCAGTCTCTTTGTCGGTGCCAGGAGTTTTACTTAACAAGACATCAAGCAGATTTTGATGACAGGAGTGACGTTCAGCAGAAATGCAACTGTGTTTAACGGTGACAGACTGTCGTCGAGGAACACACTCACCTACTCAGACTTCCACGCAGGCTTAGGTGTGTGCGTGCACACGTTCACGTAAAACTCTGTTCCTTCTGAGGCCTGGGTCAGCTTAACATCAACATGAACAACACCAGCGGTGGAAAAACAAAGCCCCAGTGAAAGGGGAACAGCGAGTAAATCAGCCCAGCCTCGGGGCCTCAGGCTGGGGCGGTGTGGCGAGGGGGCCTGGGAGAGGCGCAGAAGCAGGGGAAGAGGCAGCAGGCTGGCCCCTGCCTGATTGATGCCTGTTTGTCTGGCCCCGGGGTGAGACGTCAGCCGAGGAGGACCCCCCCCACCCCCTGGCCCCCCCGTTTCTGCCCCCCAACTCCACCCGGCAGAAAGAGGATATGAGTTCATGTATCATTATCAGAGGCAGAGGGAGATAGGGTGTGCTCTACTTCTAATACACACACTCTGCCTGACACACACTCATTTACACATCACACTGGGCCCAATACACTAATACACACACTCTGCCTGACACACACTCATTTACACATCACACTGGGCCCAATACACTAATACACACACTCTGCCTGACACACACATCACACTGGGCCCAATACACTAATACACACACTCTGCCTGACACACACTCATTTACACATCACACTGGGGACGCCCCCAACCCTTTTTGCAATCACCAATTTAAGCCCCACTACTTTTGACAACTCAAAATGAAATTTCACTACAACTGTTCCAGTGCATTATGTTATCCATTCATCTAAATTGCAGGCGTTTCTTTATATGTCAGAAACTTTATGTCTTCCTGGTATTATGGGCTTTTAACAAAGTTTCTTAATGCTGCTAATATCGCAAGTTTTGTCCAAAGTCCAAACAAAAGAGA
Source organism: Clupea harengus (assembly GCF_900700415.2). Lineage (NCBI taxonomy): Eukaryota > Metazoa > Chordata > Actinopteri > Clupeiformes > Clupeidae > Clupea > Clupea harengus. The sequence goes on from NC_045165.1 coordinate 25,958,880, forward strand.
GTGTCGCTATGCTTAAAAAAGTAAAAAAGAAATTTGGATTTTGTGTGATTACACAAGCAACTCACACAGTTACAAAAGAAGTAGTTGGGTTATTTTATTGCTTAGCTCATAGACGTCTCTGGCTAACATTGTGAAATTAGATTCTCCACTGTGAAGTGCGCACAATTTGACTTTTTTTTTGTGTCATCAGTGGGCAAAACTTGACAAAGTATTCACAGGTGATAGGATTTGAATGTGTTGCTTGCTATAATATTTGATATAAATGTGCATAGTCCTGTTCTGGTCTTGAACCTGCACCTCAGACGCCAGAGTTGGTATGGGCTACTAATGACACCAAGAGCCCTTGGGGTTGTTTGGTGTCTCTAGTATGTCTGTTAAAGTTTTGGGGAAGGTCTGTAAAGGTCTGTATCCGCTAGCCATAATTGAAAGATTTGAACATGTTTTAACCTTTTAGTTTAGCCCAATTTAGTTTAGCCCAGGGTAGCCTTTTAAATGTGTTGCATTTGTATTTGGGCCACATTCCTCCTAATAGCAGAGACAGACATGCAATAGCCCAGTGGCATGTGAAACCCCATCTTTCTCCCCAGCACATTTCAAACCAAACCGACGCCCATGAGTTCATGCACACACACACACAAACACGCACACACACACACACACAAACACACACGCGCACACAAGGGCACACACACAGGCTATCCTGTTTCATTCCCCTGAATCAAATTCCAGG
>NC_045165.1:25967109-25974609 GCF_900700415.2 Clupea harengus
GTTTCTCTCTCTCTCTCTCTTTCTGTTTCTGTTTCTCTCTCTCATTCTCATTCTATATTGGCATTATCTCTTTCACTCTCTCTCTCTTTCTCAAGACGACACAGTGGCAACAGGCTTATAAGTGCTATTGGGTGTCCTATCAGTCTAACAGTGTGGCTCCATCAGGAAAGACACACGCACGCACACACACACACACACACACACACACACACACACACACACACACACACACACACACACACACACACACACACACACACACACACACACACACACATTATACATGCATTATGTGACACACATACACATTATATGTGTTTATCTATTTGTTTATTTATGTTTTTATTATTATGTTCATGTTCACATAAGCCACTTTGATTGAAAAGCTTTCTAAGCCGACATGCAGTTATTGCTGTTGTCTTTATTGTAAACTCCATGGCTCTTGCCAGTAAAGGAGAAATTCCTGGTCAAATTTGAGTAAAACCTCAAGTGAGAAACGGAGTATAGAGTAGAGCGATATCTGCAACTGTTGAGAGTAATTGGTGTTAATTGTTGCAAGGTTTCATTTTGAGCACATTACTGTGAAGAGAAAGGCATCACTGGAATGTCGGTGGTCTGTCAGAAGGGAACTAGAACTAAAAGAACTAAAAGGTGCTGACACCAGTATAATTAGATGATGATCACATGATCACATCTTCAGAAGGGAATTGCAAAGGCTGACAGTAGTATGGTCAAGCAAATTAAAAACCCAAAAGTGTCGTACACAATCAGAAAACATATTTATCGAGATACATTTCACAAGACACATTATACACCTCTGAAGAAATTCATAGATACAATACAAATTCACCACACCACACTTCCATCGAAACTAGAAGAACGTGGTTCTACAAATGTTCTGCAATTCCCTGGGCGCGATGCAAAATCAGAAAACAGACAGTACTTCACAAACACAGTGAGATGAAGCAGATCAAATGATGTGTTGTGACATTTCGGTGCTCCAAACGAAACTTCCCACTTCCTCTCAGCGAAACTTGTGCCCTCGCATTTGTAAGGTGAGATACTCCCACACTCAAGCAAGACGGGGCATTCCTCATCGGAGGCCAGTAGGTCCTACTTCCTGTTTCTCTTAAAGCCACTCATACCTTGCGCCTGATTCCACAGCACTGGCTAGGTTTTTTGCTGAACTGCTTGAAACACTTTTGGACATTCCACTTGCTTTGCTGTCCATCGTCAGAACTGACATAACCATGGAATTAACGCAAATGCCACATTTAGGCTATGTCCCAATCCCATAAACTGTCATAGCATCAAGAATTCTGAGCGCTAACATGAAAAGTGTTCTATATATAAAAGTGCTTGTGCAAGTCTTATGATAGAGAATCCAAGTAACGTGGCACCCTATTTTCTATCCATTAGACAAGCCTTAGACAGGAGCGGCTGGCTTCGTGCCAATTCCAGCACATCCCTCCGCCATCCCGGACTGCTGTTGCTATGGCGATAAACCACCTTCAGAAATGTCCAATTCCAGAAGGAAAGTGGCCCTAAACCTGTCACTAGAGGACTACTGTGGATGACAGACAGGATGGGATGGGTCCTTATTTTTCTGGTAGTGGGTCAGCCAGTTGGATCCGATTTGCATCTCCCCATTCCAGACTCCCCTTGGCTCAGCTTCCCGTGATCTCTGTTGCATGTCGGGCGGCCAATGTCACCGGCCCCTCAGCAGAGGGCTAGTGGAATGTAAAGCTGACCCCCTTCACCCCTGTCTTCCTCTCCTGCTCCTCACCCCTGTCCTCCTCTCCTGCTCCTCAGGAGTGTGGTCAGGCTATGTCAACAGCGCCCGTGCCGTGGCGACAGCCCTGCTGCCGCTTGTTATTGCGAGGTGTGTTATTGTTGTCATTAAAACTCAATATCCCTGGGAAGTGACAAGGCGGACACTGGGAGTTCAGCCTGGGCCTCGGCCAGTCACCGTGACGACGGCTGTGGGTGCTTCTGTGTGCGCTGCGAGGAAGAGAGAGGGAGGAAGAGAGAGGGAGAGAACACTATAGTCACATAGAACGGCTTTTCACAGACACTGAGCAGGATTCAAAACACAAGTGACATCTTTTAGAGGTTTTTACCCTCACACACTGACACATATATACACGCTCCTTATATTCTGCTTACACACACTTTCCTTACACACACACACACACACACACACACACACACACACACACAGTCTGTGTCTATAATCAGGGCTTTATTAGTAATAGCGATGGGGTTAAAAGTTCAGAGGCCGAGGATGATTACACAGGAGATGACTGCAGAGTGGAGTCAGTCAACCCAGATTACACACACTGAGCGTAGAGGGCCCTATACTGCACGAGCTCTCGCGCACGTGGACGAGACTAATGGACACACCGCAACCAGATCCCAACCAGACTCAAGCAACCAGATCCCAACCAGACTAAAGCAACCAGATCCCAACCAGACTAAAGCAACCAGATCCCAACCAGACTAAAGCAACCAGATCCCAACCAGACTAAAGCAACCAGATCCCAACCAGACTAAAGCAACCAGATCCCAACCAGACTAAAGCAACCAGATCCCAACCAGACTCAAGCAACCAGATCCCAACCAGACTAAAGCAACCAGATCCCAACCAGACTAAAGCAACCAGATCCCAACCAGACTAAAGCAACCAGATCCCAACCAGACTAAAGCAACCAGATCCCAACCAGACTAAAGCAACCAGATCCCAACCAGACTAAAGCAACCAGATCCCAACCAGACTAAAGCAACCAGATCCCAACCAGACTAAAGCAACCAGATCCCAACCAGACTAAAGCAACCAGATCCCAACCAGACTAAAGCAACCAGATCCCAACCAGACTCAAGCAACCAGATCCCAACCAGACTAAAGCAACCAGATCCCAACCAGACTAAACTAAAGCAACCAGATCCCAACCAGACTAAAGCAACCAGATCCCAACCAGACTCAAGCAACCAGATCCCAACCAGACTAAAGCAACCAGATCCCAACCAGACTCAAGCAACCAGATCCCAACCAGACTCAAGCAACCAGATCCCAACCAGACTAAAGCAACCAGATCCCAACCAGACTAAAGCAACCAGATCCCAACCAGACTAAAGCAACCAGATCCCAACCAGACTAAAGCAAGACACACATCAGTGTACCACCTAAATTACCCAAATAGCGCAAATGGAATTTTGAAACAGAATCTTTTTGGCGATGTAGTAAAACTGAAATTTCAGACTGCAGAAAAGAACTGTGGTACCTGTTCCCCTCCTGATTATGTGGCTTAAAAACAGAAGCAGATTGTTAATTGCTAGATGTAGTGGTGCTCAGGAAGCCATGTGTACCAGTGTTATGTGGCACACAAGACTCGTCACCTCCGTCTGTGATAAGGAAATGAACTCTTTGGAGACACACAGTGTAAAGTTCAGAAGGACACTCACACTCACTCACTTGCACGCTCTCTTGCTCTCTTTCTCCATCTCTCTCTCTCTCTCTCTCGCTCTCTTTCTCCATCTCTCTCTCTCTCTCTCTCTCCCTCTCCCACTCTCTCAATGTTCATAGTGACCCCTGTGCGGTCCATAAAATGTGATGCTGTGAAGTTGTGAAAAGGCAAAAAGGAGCATGTGTCTGTAACACTCTCCTGCCTTGACTTTCAGAATGCACTCAGGCGGCAAACACAGTCAGATGACATCCACACAAACACACACACACACACACACACACACACACACACACCGTCCCCTACATAGGCACTCAAAAGACACACATGCCTTCTGCACAGGTGCTCAGTTTGCATGTGTATTGACAGATGTAAAGACACATACAGACACGCACACAATGATAAACACACAGGCCATCAGATACATATGCAGTGAGGCGTTCAAGAGCACACACACACACACACACACACACACAGACACACACACACACACACACACACACAGACACACTCTAAGGAACTGTTTGCCTTGTAGAAGTCACAGCTGGGTTCACAGCTTCATAGGTGAGAGTATAAATACACTTCGGTTCTTGCCATTCTGTCAATTCTCTCTCTCACTCTCTCTCTCTCTCTCTCTCTCTCTCTCGCTCTCTCTCTCTTTCTTTCTCTCTCTCTCCTCATGCTTCCTTGTTTCTTTGTGTATATCTGTTTCAATGTCCCGTTTCTTGATGAAGTAGACTGTAAAGTCTAAATACTGTAAAGTTCCAAGTTCTCTCTAAGTTCTAAAAGCTTTGTGATAGTTGGTGAAACATGGAGTCCATGACAGTAAAAAAGGAACAAACAAACCCATTTTCACAGTGAACTGTCAAGTAAAAGAGCGATGTTAGCTCTCCAGGGTGATGGGACACAAATAGAGAGGTAATCACTGTCACTGAAGAGACTGGTACCGTATACAACATTTAATACAGGAATGATACAGACAAACACCCATACACACACACACACACACAGAGAGAGAGAGAGAGAGAGAGAGAGAGAGAGAGAGAGAGAGAGAGAGAGATACACACACGTATGCACAAAATAATAAACAATCAAGGACACGTGTCTCCAGGGTCTGCTCTGCAGTGCAATAGAAGCACTTCCTGCTACAGAGGCACTTCCATTTGTGGAGCTTTTTCAATCAAAGTTTAGGTACTTTTCCACTCAAGAAACCCAGGATGTGTTGGGCCTGTGGTAGATCAACTGTTTTATGGCCCATTAGAAACAAATGCTACATGACCATTTAGGAGGCACAGAAAAGGCAGGGCACCAGGGCAGCCTCTCTAAAAACCTAAATATGTTTGGGATGGCTTGGTTATGACAACTCAACATTAACTAAGACAATATAACCATGAAACATGCCATGGCAGGTCCAACTAGCTTCAGCTTTATATGTTAAATAATAATACATTAAACTATTTTATGTGGTTGGTTTTGACATTGGCTGTCATAAGACTTCAAATTGTGTCATGGTTTTGTTCTTTGACCTCAACTACAGCAGTACCGTTTGGACTTGTCATGGATGTCTTTAAGTTTTATTACACCTACAGATTGTTATATAAGGTGTCATGAACAACTCACTAGGCCCCAACATTGGTACCATTTGGCATAACAAAGACATTCATAGGTTATGTTGTCTTAGTTAATATCACGTTGTCATAACAAGACTTTGACAGGTTATGTTGTCTTTGTTAATATCACGTTGTCATAACAACACTTTGACAGGTTATGTTGTCTTTGTTAATATCACGTTGTCATAACAACACTTTGACAGGTTATGTTGTCTTAGTTAATATCACGTTGTCATAACAAGACTTTGACAGGTTATGTTGTCTTAGTTAATATCACGTTGTCATAACAAGACTTTGACAGGTTATGTTGTCTTTGTTAATATCACGTTGTCATAACACAGACATTTACAGGTTATGTTGTCTTAGTTAATATCAAGTTGTCATAACAAAGACATCTCAAACAATGTCAACTTGACATTAGAAATGATCAAATTTACCAAATGACACTTAATGACAACAGTCATAAACATTCATAAAGACTCTTTCATGTTCATGACAGTTGGTGCTTATAGTCAATAATATAATATTAATATAATATAATAATATAACGGTGTTATGTCAATCTTATGCACACCCCTTCAAATAATGTGCAACAGATCTGCCCAACAATCCCAAAAGGAGTTGCCAAATGTACAATATTGTGCAGTGCAATGATGAACATTATTGTCTCAAAAATCACGACATCTGAGCGCATGGAAGACAGGCCAGCATAAGACAACTTGTTATCCGAAGACAGCTGGGCCATCCTTCAGACATTTGCAAATGTCCACTTCTGAATTCCCATACTGGCAGTAGTACTGGACGTGGAGCGACGCAGATGCAGGAGACTTAACAAGAGAGACTGGGTAGAGAAACTGGGTAGAGAAAGGTGAGAGGAGTGGAGAACAGAAAAGATGAGACGAAAAAGTGAAACTGGCAGAGAGAGAGAGAGAGAAAGAATGAGAGAGAGAGAGAGGGAGAGAGAGAGAGAGAGGGAGAGAGAGAGAGAGAGAGAGAGAGAGAGAGAAAGTTACAGAGATGTCAGGCAAAGGACAGGAAAAAACAGTACAAAGGATGAAAAGGGAAAAGCAGCATAATGAGCAAGATAGAGAAAGCAACAGAGAATAAGAGAAAGAGGTAGAAAGGGAGGAGGAATGAGAGAGAATAAATGAGATAGAGACAGAGATACAAATTGAGCAAAAGTGTGGGAGAGGAGGAGGGAGCAAAAGAGAGGGGAGTTGTGGGAAAGGCAGGGGGAGGGCTCCTTGGCAAGCCGCAGCGAAAAGGAGATTGTGGGAATTTACACGGGATTAGAGCGAGGCGTCTGATGCCCTCATCCTCTGGGACATTCTCATCAAGAAACAAACGAGAGAGAGAGAGAGAGAGAGAGAGAGAGAAAGAAAAAAAGATCTCATCCCTGCTTTCTATCGCTCATTTCTGGCTCTCAGGATTATAGCTACCCTATCCAACACACACACACACACACACACACACACACACACACACACACACACACACACACACATATACACATACTGTATTCTCTCACCCTATTAGCCTTAGATGCCAGTTGCATCTATCATAATTCATTTTTAATTTGGACAATTTAGCAGTTGCCAGTAATTGTTAATCCGTCTTAATCTCTTAATTTGTGTGCTCTCCACCTGACCATCTGACCATCATTCTTTCTATTTTTAAAAGCGAAATGAGGCCAATCACTTCTGACCGGGCCCAACGTCCTTCTGACCTGTCATACCGACTGCCAATTCTGACCAAATGTCATTATTTCTCACTTGCTTACAAATACACAGAGCATTTCAGAGTTTTTGACATAGATAAGCCTCTTTGGGTCAATGAGAGGAACATAGCCTCCTGTTCCAGAAATGGGAGAAACGGTTTCTGAATTGTTATTGTATCAAATTGTTTGGGCTCAAAAACAGATCTTTATTTAACATTAAAGTTCCAATGAATATCCTCTTTGTAGCTCCTAGTATGAAATGCGGCCATAAAAATAAAGTTTTATTTTATTTTATTTTATTTGTAATCCATGACCATGATATGACATGAATTATGCGCAAGAGTCTTACAAATGCTCCTGGTGAGTTGTAATCACTGTACTTTTAAGAAATCTGAAATACCTGAAAAGAAATCTACATAAAACATTATGAAAATATTTTGTTTGGTTTTAAGTAAACTGGGCATTTATCGTAGGATGATAGTATTTCACATCAAACCTGCAAGACTCTATGAAGTGCATTCTAATGCATAATGCATGGCATAAATTTTATTAAAATGAGCTTGTAATGCGTTATAAACCGGATATTTATAGGAGGTATTACACATTCAGCCAAAGTGTGCTGAACAGGAGTGACAGAAAAAAACATTAAGGACAATATAGAGAAACCACAAAATGAGTTTTCTCTCTATATCTATTTTTCAAGGAGTACCTC